>NC_056739.1:1322067937-1322280437 GCF_019279795.1 Protopterus annectens | reverse complement strand
CACCAACCACCAACTGTCCCATGGCTATGGCCACTGGTGATGGGGTATCTACAGGCACTGTGACTGTGTGCAGGTATGTGGTGAATAACTGGGATGTCAAATGATGGCGCAGTTTCGGCCTCTGACTACCCCACCTGTGCCTCAACACACCTATCATCATTTTCAGCGTCTGTATGGACACCCAACATCAGATTGCCTGCAGAAGGGACCCTGACCCACCTCGCCAACTGTGAGGGGAAAACAAGAAATGCACTTTAAGACCTGTATGTCATTGCTTAACAGTACACACACACACACACACACACACACACCCTGACATTTTACCATAATACTTACCTGTCCGTAAATTTACAGACTGTCTCAAGTTTATTCTCTTAAGTTCCCCATCCTGCATCAGACTTGGAAACTTAAACTCGTTAATACCAATCATTAACGTGTCATTCTTCTAACTGCCTAGACAAGAGATCACAAAACATGACTTGTTACTCTTTTACCTCTTTGACATGATTGGAGTCGGTTTTATGAAGACTCACTGCTGTCATCCAGTGTTCACCCTGGGTTTGTCCAGATATCATGAACATGGCCACCGTATGTTAGGGACTACTACAGTCAGTCACTCAGTCACGCACTGGCGTGTCATATGTAACTATTGCTCAGTAGATGCAAGATCTGCTGCTCTATTAACTCATTCTGTGGACTACAGTAATATTTGGAAACATTCACTGGTGTTGTCTAGTAATTCCCCAATGCATCTGTAGTGCTGCATATGTGGGCATTCTTTCACCTTTCTGCTGATTGCAATTATAACAGTATACCTGTTGTCTAGTTTCCCTACCAATGCATGTTCCATGCTACAGACCTTATTATACTATCAGCTGTCCTGAGATTACATGTCAGACAAGTATTCCTGGTGTCTCATATGTCTGTTCATGTCCTGCAGGATTTCAAAAGGAAGTTGAGAGGTATGAACAAACCTACAATCACACATGTGCAGAGATGGACATGGACACACACACACACACACACACACACACACACACACACACACACACACATATCCTGCATACATCAACCCTCCTCTGCTCCACCAGATTGCACTTACAGACAAAATAACCCCCCCCACACACACAAAAGTACAGGTTGGTTTGCACAAAGATATTACACACAGACCTCCCATTACCCATCTGTCAACATGCATGACATATGGTACTCAATAGCATGTAGTGCAGCTATAGTAAATTCATGCTAACAACAGAATACAAGTGTGTGATGCATGGGCTGTGTTAGTAGGTGATGCTGCTTCCCCTGGAACACACTGCACCCATGTACACAGTATTGTGGTGCACCTGTCCGGCACCCTGGCATGTACTTTGCACCATACCTCACAGGTGTACACACCATTGCTGAATGTGTATTACTGTGTCATTTATATCTGCTGTGCTGCTCACAACTCCTATGTGATTGTCTGACACATACCTGGGATGATATATGGACAGATGTCATTTGCGAATGCCTGATGAATGCCTGATGTCTGATTTACAGATCTCATCATCAGCAGTGCATGTACGGCCAATACGAAACAATTACAATGACAACCTTCAAACCTTACCATGGCTATGGGGAATGTACACACCCTTATTGATATGACAACCTCTTCCTTGATATGTCAAGGGACCACATTACTGTATATGTTAACATTACATGAACCTGATATGTGATATATGACCTGTACAATCAAATGCAGTGCCAAAGAAATGTGTTAGTTGTGCTGATGCAGATTGCGATGCATACACTTTGTGGGTGCATATGTGTGCACGCCCTTACCATGATGGTTTGTTGCACCTACTGTTGTGTGTACTACAGCAGTCACTATTCCTAGCAGGGGTATACTAGCACGGGCCATCTGCATTTGCCAGTAGTAGGTCAGTCTGCAATACACATGTCCCCCAACTCTGCATGATTGCAAGGTCAACACATGTACACATCCCCTGGAGTTCACACACTGCCATCATTATTGCTGTGGAGTCAGGGTAATGTCTGCCACAGTTGCTGACCCTGACTGTGTGCAGATACAGCCATTCGTAACATCCTTTGGATCCCTGCTGCAGTGCAGCACTGTTGTGTCATGATGACACCCCCTCCCCACCTTCAGCCTTTTTGCAGATGCTTGACAACTATGGCCTACACACGTGTCATTTTGCAGTGTCTCAAACACTGAACACCATGTGTACCAGCCTAGTCCCAGCTAATGAATGGAAAAAGTACAGTTTTGTACCTACCATAAATGTAGATGTTCGAGTGCTCATACAGCTGCAGTCATTACAGATGGGTTATCCTGCCGTCAGGCGGGTCCTCGGTTGGCCGAATTCCAAAGTCTAGGTCCGGCGTCGGTTGTCGTCGCTTCTTCCCTGACGTCAGTGCGGCAGGGGTATAAAAGAGGCAGCCGATGCCATTTTCTTCAGTTTTTCTTGCCCCAGAAGGAAGGCAAATCATAATGTTATGCAAACATGCAATATAGATAAATCAAAAAACAGTAGTTGCAAGCAAATACACAATAAAAGAATACCCCAAATAGGTTGCATGATAAAGGTGTTTGTCATAAGGTCTGTCCTAAGAAGGGACGGAGGGGGGGTAACCTGGACTGCAGCTGTATGAGCACTCGAACATCTACATTTATGGTAGGTACAAAACTGTACTATGTTCATCGTGCATACAGCTGCAGTCATTACAGATGGGTAGAATCCCAAAGCTAAGTAAGGGTGGTAGGCACTAAGTGGAACTAGGAGGAGTGAGGATGCCCTGCAGGACTGCTGTGGCAAAGCCCGCTCTAGTTTTTGAGTATAGTGGAAGGTGGTAGTGCTTGGAGAAAGTGTGCACTGAACTCCAAGTAGCTGCTTCCAAAATGTCCTTGGTAGGGACCCCCCTGAGGAAAGATGCAGAGGTAGCTGTGGCCCTGGTGGAGTGGGATCTGATGTATGCAGGCACAGATTTTCCATGAAATGAATAACAAAAGCGTATGCAGTGGGCTATCCATTTTGAAATTGTCTGTTTGGAAATAGCCTTTCCTTGAGCACTGTAGCATAGGACACAAAGAGCTGCTCAGACTTCTTGAATGGCTTTGTTCTGTCCAAGTAATAACGAAGTTGTCTGTGAATGTCCAAGGAATGTAGTAATCTCTCCCCTTTGTTCTGTGGATTTGGATAAAAGGTAGGTAAGTGGATAGTCTGATTCAAAGCTACACTGGATACTACCCTTTGGCATGAAGGTAGGGTTGGTTCGTAAGGAAACTATGTCCTGATGGAAAATGATGAATGGTTGCACAGCCATGAGGGCCTGTAGTTCCGAAACCCTGCGTGCTGAGGTGATAGCCAGAAGGAAGGCTGTTTTCCATGACAAGTATTGTAGCTCTGTTGAAGAAGCCGGCTCAAAGGGAGGCAGGGTCAGCTTTTCCAATACAAAGTTGAGGTCCCAAGCTGGAACTGGTGGTTTCCTTGGGGGTTTTATATTTTTTGCACCTCTGAGGAACTGCCTTAATAGAGGATGTGAGAATAAAGGAGGGTCTGTGTTGTATTGTGCAGAAATGGCTGAAGCGTGGATCTTGATGGAGGAGAAGGAAAGGCCACTGTTTAACATTTCAGCTAGGTACTGTAAAATTTGAGGTATATTTATTACCCAAGGATTCTGGCCCTTTTCTTGATTCCAGGAACAAAATCGTTTCCATTTGGCGGAGTAGGCTTTTCTAGTAGAAGGTCTTCTGGCCTCCAAGATGACATCCTGCACCTCCTTGGAGAGGAGAGTCTGTTGGGGAATTAAGGTATTCTCCATGCAGCTAGATTTAGGGTTTTGAGCTGGCTGTGAAGGGTTTTGTAGTTGTGCTGGGACAACAGAAGAGGGACTAGAGGTAGGATCCATGGTGGGGAGTGTGTCAGGCTCTTTAGGAGCGGATACCAGTGTTGTCGTGGCCAGTCTGGAGCAATGAGAATCATTTGTGGCCTTTCTGCTCTGGCTTTTAATAGAATTTTGGTCAGTAGAGGAAGAGGCGGGAAGGCATAGACTGTCAATGTTGTCCAATTGAAAGAGAGTGCGCCCACTTTCCAAGCCTGTGGATGATAGGTCCTTGAGCAAAATGTTTTCAACTGGTAATTTCTGTGGGTAGCAAATAGGTCTATGTCTGGCTGTCCCCATGCCTGAGTTATCTTTGAGAAAACTTGAGGATGCAACTTCCATTCATGTGCATCTGTCATATTTCTGCTTAGGTTGTCTGCCAGTGTGTTTTCCTTCCCTGGCAGGAATTGTGCCTGTAGTGGAATTTGAAATTCCAGTGCTGTGTTCCATAGGGTCATGGCTTGCCTGCACAGGGGGTATGAATGAGTTCCCCCCTGTTTGTTTATGTACCACATGACTGTGGTGTTGTCTGTCCTTATCAATAGCTGGCCTGGATGCAGTAGGTCTTTGAAGGTCATAAGGGCATTTTGCACGGCTAGCATCTCCTTTTGGTCGATGTGTAGGTGCTTCTCTTTTTGGGACCATTTTCCCTGAATGCACTGATCTGCCATGTGTGCTCCCCAGGCATAGTCTGAGGCGTCCTTTGTGATGATTTGAGTTGCTTGAGGTACACAGAAAGGGAGACCTGTGTTTCTTTGGCATGCTTGAGCCCACCACAAAAATTCCTTTTGAAGACATGGAATGAGTGGTATAATTGTTTCCAAGCTGTGGCTGTGTTGAGACCATAATTTTTTAGGTACCATTGTAGTTTCCTCATATGCAGCTTTGCACATGGGATTAGTAGGATGCAAGATGCCATGAATCCCAGAGCCTGCAGGACTCTCCTTGCAGTTAGTCTGGTGAAAGTTGCCATTTTTCTTAAGTATTGAGACAGTTGCCCTTGTTTGTCTGGCGTGAGGTAGGCCATCTGGGGGGGTTGTATTTAAGCTGGCACCCAGGAAAATTATCTGTTGAGAAGGTATTAGTTTTGATTTCTTTTTGTTCACTGTGTATCCCAGGAAGTTTAACAGTTTTATTACAAACGCCAGATGCTGCAATATAATGTCCTTGCTGTCCGCTTGGATCAGGCAGTCGTCCAGATATGGGTAGATTTGTATTCCTTGTAGTCTGCAGAAGGCAATTACTGATGGCAGGCATTTCGTAAACACTCTGGGCGCAATAGATAAGCCAAAGGGCAATGCAGAGAATTGGTAATGGGTTGAACCTGCAAGAAATCTGAGGTATCTTCTGCAATCTTGTCTGATAGGGACATGCAGGTATGCCTCCTTGAGGTCCAATGTTACCAGCCAAGACTCCTTGCCCAGCATGGGAAGAAGCTGCTGTAATGTGAGCATCTTGAATTTTGGCACTGGTAGATATGTGTTTAGGATGGATAGGTCTAAGATAGGTCTCCAATCTCTGTCTTTCCTTGGTACCAGGAATAGTCTGGAATAAAAATCTTGACCTTGTTCTTTTGCAGGTACCTCTTGAATTGCTTTCATATCCATGAGAGCGGAAATTTGTCTTTGTGCCTCTGCCCTTTGATTTTGTGGCAGGTTTGGCATGCCTCTCATTTTTGGAAGGGTGTGAAAGTGGAACCTGTAGCCTCTATCTATAATGTCCAGAATCCATTTGTCTTTTGTAACAATATGCCAGTTTTTTGAAAATAATGCCAGTTTTCCGCCCAAAGGTGCTGCCATTAAAGCTTTGCTTGGCAGGCATAGGGGGGAAGTCATTGTGTCCATTTTCTAAATGACTGTGATCCATCTTCTCCACCTCTTGGGGTTGGTGCTTGCCACTGTCTTGCTCTGTAAGATCCTTGAGGTTGTCCTCTACCCCTTGGGCGTCTGTATCTGCCCCTTTGAGGTCTGTCCGTGGCTGGAAAGGACCAATTTTTTGAAGGCCAGTTTCTGCTGAAGCGTGGAGGTTGTACCTGCAGGAAATCTTTCACTGTTTGCATAGATTTTGCTTTTTCCTCCATTTTTTTTTAGTACCTCCTCAGCTTTAACACCAAACAATACATCTTTTTGAAGTGGTGCATCTAATAACTTTGCTTTGACATGATCTGGTAAGGTTTGCTCTTCGAGCCAAGCATGTCTACGTATAACAGACCCCGTGACAGCAGCTCTACATGAGGCCTCTAAAGCATCAAAACCATACTGCAAGGTATGTTTACCCACTTGCTCTGCACCATGCAACAAATCCTGCAACTCTTTCAAATATGGTTGTTCTGTTTGTGTCATTTTGCTTTTCAACTGAGATAACAAAAACTGTTGGTACTTTAACATATGGAATTGACAGTTTAATGCCCTCATGGTTAAAGTGGCAGATGTATACACTTTTTTCCCCCACCTTTCTAATGCTCTAGAATCTCTCTCTGAAGGTAAAGGGTTTTTAGCAGTAGAGGCCTTTATTCCCTTGGGACCCTGTGAAATAGTTTCTGGGTCAGCAGTATGGCTTTTATAAAGGAACTGGTGAGAATCAGGAACTTGGTAATACCTGTCTGGTTTAACAGGGGCTGGAGGTAAAGAATCTGGATTAAGGCTGGCTTCTGCATACACATCATCCAAAATATCTAAAACAAGAGGGATAGCCAGGGGCCTATGCTGGGGGAGCAGTAGAAATTCCCTGAGCCTTTTCTTGGAATCTGAGTAATCTTGGCCTTCCCAGTGAAAGTGTTCCCTCAATGTATGCAGGGTTTCCCCAAAAGAGTAGTCCTCAGGGGAGACTGAGGAATAGACTCCTCAGCATCAGAGTCTTCGAAAGGGGAATAGGCAAAATCCTGGTCCTCAGAATGTTCTGAGGTAATAGAAGCCTGGTCTGAGGAAGGGTAGTCTTCCTCCAATCTGGGTCTTTTGTCACAGGGGGGTTGAGAACCGATGATGAGTTATCAAATCCTCAGCCATTTTAAGCATCTGCTTTTTAGGCATGGGGCCTTGAGAGGAGGTCTGAGGACCGTGTTTTTTAGTTTTCATGGCAGCTTTAGATTTAGTGAAGGATTTAATAGAGAAGGTGGAAGGCCTGAAGACGCCTTCAGAAATGGCAGGCCTGACTAAATTTTGAGTTTCCCCGCCAAGAGTGGCGTCGGTATCTGCAGTAGGAATGGAGACCGAGGAGCCGGCGACCTCGGGTACTGAAGTCACCGGTAAAATAGTTTAATCGGTATTCAGGGGCTGCGTAGGCGCCTTGCTGAGAACCGGAGAACCGGTAGTCGGCCTAAGCGTGGTCTCAGTACTCGGAGCGGATGTCGGTCCTTATCTTTGCGTCTTTTGCTTAAAACTGGTGTCGGTGTATCCGACGACATGATATAATTAAATTTTTTGCCAAAATAATGAAGGGCGAACTCCGCCCGGCGCTTAATAGTGCGCTTGTTGAACCTAGCACAAAAACGGCAGGCCGAGACGTTGTGGTCTGGGCCTAAGCAAGGTATACAGAAAGAGTGGAAATCCTTATGCGGTATTTGCTTCCCACAAGAAATGCAATTATTAACTTTGTCTGACATCGGTCTGAGGCAAGAAAAATTTCCCCAACGGGGTACTTAGCTTTAAAGAAAACTTCGGCTGAAATATTTTCATAAATCTCAGGAGCAGGCCGACCGGCACTTGAGAACTGCTTCTGCTTCGGGCACCGCGCGGCAAGAAAGACTGAAGAAAATGGCGTCGGCTGCCTCTTTTATACCCCTGCCGCACTGACGTCACGGAAGAAGCGACGACAACCAACGCCGGACCTAGACTTTGGAATTCAGCCGACCGAGGACCCGCCTGACGGCAGGATAACCTATCTGTAATGACTGCAGCTGTATGCACAATGAACATCATACAGGTGTACACTGGCACCGGCAAGGTACAGATGGGAATGGTGGGCCTTAGGCGGGGTAAGGTGTTGGTTGTGCAGCACATATGTATCTTACTTGATAATGTCAGTAGGTTTTCAACGTGGTCTTGGTACACCAGTACACATTGCAATGCATGCCTTTTGGGGACCTTTTCTGTTATGCATATGCTATCTGTAGAGAGGCCTGGCTGATGTTTCCTGTGGCACAACTGTTCTATCTGACTACCCTAACCCATGGGCCATACATATGTAGAGTCCAGGCAATTTCTGACACGGGTTCTGCACAGCTAGTACTAGATAGACATTCCTGCAACTCCCTCAGTGTTGTGGCATGTTACTAGGCAGCCTGCATGACCGGTTTGATACATGGCCATCCAAGACAGATAATGTCACATCTGTTTACTTTCGACATTAATCCTGTCCCATACATCCTTGCCACATACACGACTGCACAGTTTGCCATGGTATATGCAATGGTGAGGTACGGCTACATGTCCAACTCCTGGGTGCTACCTGCTGGGTATGGTGTCCACGCCATTGCATGTAAGATGTGTGCAAGCCACGGCAGCCTCTGTTGCAAGTAAGTGGGAACATTTGATGGCCAAATGTCTTGGACAGCAGACCATTTCTTGGTGTGACATTGGGGATGTGTACTTGCTGGAAGGTGCATTCTCATGAAGAACGCATGCTGTCAGTACCTCAACAGCTGCTTCCACTATATTTTATCTGGAGTGTGTGCACACGTATGCTTCCAGTGTTTGTGAAGGTATGTATTCCCCATACATGCTGTCCTAACATACAATCCCATATTACACACTCATTGCTCGTATTAGGACCACATTGCAGGTTGTAAGGGTTGTGGACTGCAGTATTGTGATATGCCATAGTGTAGATCTGTAACAGTTGCCATTGTAATATTGGTATATACAATGTTGTAGCACTGTATAAAGGTGATGTTTCACAGATGTCCCTACTGTTGGACATTTGTCACACCGTTATGTTCATCTCTGTGCACACATTTTGCAATGACAGGGTGTTATATTGCAGGAGCCTGACATACCCTTCAGATACACCATCATGGTGACCACTGTCATGCAGTGCAGTTAACAACAACAATACGTGAACATGTACAGCATGCATTATGGGTAGGTGTGTTAAATGTCTGCATGGAATATACCATGGCCATAACATGACCAGTGTATTGGCAAACCTGAACAAACACCATACTCAGCTACAGGCTGCTGCCCTGAAGGTATACCAGAGGGGCCTACATAAGTGTGTGAGATGTGATTTAAGTAGCCACAGCTGTGGCACTGTTACAGGGTGGGTGCAGCATTACAGTACATCAACAGTACAAGCCCACAATACTACAAATTATGCACATCTGTTTATTACTACTGCGCAGCAACAGACTATATACATTTCATCTCACATACGGATGATCTAACTGTACAGATGCAGATGGATGATGTGCCCTGTGGCCTTACCTGCATGCTCCTCTGCCATTGTGTGGGTAGCACCCACCTCCACAATGCTCTCTGCCAGGTGTTGTGTGAGGGCAGGCAGATGCCCCGAGGCTGGCAAGGAGCTCAACATCTGTCGGGTGGGGCTGGATGGCATGACCCCCCCCTCTTGCAAGCTTGTACTCCTTGACTGCAGCAGCACGCCGACGGCATGGTGAAGTAGATTTATGCATCGATGCCGGACCTGCTCATAACTGCGGTTATGCAGGCCAACACTGTTTACCCTGTGGACAAGATTGTTCCACCCTGGGCTGTTCGGGCGAACATCTGGTAGTGCTGTACCAGGTGTGAGATGATGACATCATTCTCCTCCGCTGTATAAATGAGCAACCTCTCCCTGGTCACATTGCCTGAAAGACCTAACGATGGAAACAGGTCTGAGGTCCTCATACTGCAAGGTTATCATAGTTATTAATACACATCTCTGTCTCCCCCCCCACCATATCTGCAAAAACAATCTGATCACACAACTCAACAGGTATGTCTACATAATACCTACAGTTGGGACTTATTTCATATTGTACAACGCTTTGTGCTATATGTTTGTGGTTATGTTCCCTGTGATGACACTATCATTGGTGGCCTGATATGGACAATGTCACCTGAATGCCATTGCAATGGCCAGTATGGTTCCACATATACATGTATTCTGTTTGCTATGTGACTGCTGCACATCTGTTGTTTTGTGTTATTGGATATATCTACGCATGCTGTTGGACATGATCCGGGAATGTGTGGACTATTACTACCTACAAATGTTCTATAACAGTGACACAATAGCATGTTTGGGGAACAGTTGCCAGCAGAAAGTACAGTTGTGTACACTTACCAAAAATGTAGATGTTCAAGTGTATTCACTATTGCAGTCATCACACTTGGGTTATCTGACTGCAGGTAGCCCTCAGTTGGCCCGAATACCAGAGTCTTGAGATTTCTGTGACGGATGCTGCCGCCTCTTCAATGACGTCAGGTCATCAGGGGTATAAAACATGTAGCCAACACCATTACATCAGTTTGTCTTGCCCCAGATGACAGGAGCCCCCCAAATAGTAAGCAATTACATGTTGTGTTTCACCTCCAGTAAAAAGTAAATACCATTGCCATAAGATATGGCCAAAAAAGAGGATAGGTAGAAAGTATAGAAAAGTCAGGGGGCCAAAGGAAGGGTAAAGTACAGTTTTGTACCTACCATAAATGTAGATGTCCGATAGGTATGCATCTGCAGTCCTAACATATGGGTTGTCCTGCCTCAGGCAGCCCTTCGGTCGGCCGGATTCCAAAGTCTGGGTCTGGCCTCGGCTGATGTCGCACTTCACCCGACGTCATAGCTGCTGTTTATTGGGTATAAAGGCATCAGCCGACACCATTTTCCTCAGTGTTTCTTGCCCCAGATGCCAGGTGCCCTCTGGTAAGGCTAAATTTGGATAAATGCAAATAATTCCAAACAGTAGAGAGCAAACAATATAAAAATATATATATATATATATATATATATATATATATATATATATATATACATATATACAAACAAATACACCAAAATAGATTCCCCCAGCTAGCTAAAAGAGGGGTAAATACCCTAGGAATACCACAGAGGGGAAGGAGGGTGGGTAATCCTGACTGCAGATGCATACCTATCGGACATCTACATTTATGGTAGGTACAAAACTGTACTATGTCCTTCAAGGACGCATCTGCAGTCCTAACATATGGGTAGAATACCATAGCCAAACTGGGGGAGGAGGCACTAAGATAAAGATGGTGTAGTTAAGATCCCCTGCAAAACAGCAGTTGCAAAACCTGCTCGGGATCTAGAGTATAAGGGAAGATTGTAATGCTTGGCAAATGTATGCACGGAGCTCCAAGTAGCAGCTTCTAAAATGTCTTTGGTAGCCACTCCCCATAGGAAAGCTGTAGTGGTGGCTGTAGCTCTTGTGGAATGAGGTCTGATATTAGCAGGAGTTGTCTTTCCATGAAAAGAGTAGCAAAATCGAATGCAATTTCCTATCCATTTTGAGATTGTCTGTTTTGAAATTGCTTTTCCTTGCATTCCTGTTGCATATGCTACCAGAAGCTGGTCAGTTTTTCAGCTGGCCTTAGTTCTGTCCAGATAGTAGCGTAATTGTCTGTGCACATCCAAGGTATGTAGCAGTCTTTCCCCCCTGTTCTGTGGGTTGGGGAAGAATGTAGGTAAATGAATCGCTTGGTTCAATGATACTCTGGAGACCACTTTTGGCATAAAGGTAGGGTTAGTTCTCAGAGAGACTCTGTCCTGATGGAATATAAGGAAGGGTTGTACTGCCATTAATGCCTGTAACTCAGATACCCTTCTTGCTGAAGTAATTGCTAGCAGGAAAGCAGTTTTCCAAGACAAGAATTGTAATTCTGCTGTTGATGCTGGTTCAAAAGGGGGAAGTGTTAACTTTTCCAGCACAAAGTTGAGATCCCATGTAGGTAAAGGTGGTTTCCTTGGAGGCTTTACATTTTTGATTCCTCTCAAGAACTGCCTGAGTAGAGGATGAGAGAAGACAGGAGGATCCATGTTGTATTCTGCTGAAATTGCTGATGCATGAATCTTAATGGAGGAGTAAGACAGGCCATTGTAGAACAGCTCTGCTAAATATTCCAGGATGTGTGCTATGTTTGCCAATGAGACATTTTCTCCATTTGCTGCACTCCAAATGAGGTATCTTTTCCACTTGGCTGAATACGTCTTCCTTGTGGAGGGTCTGCGTGCCTCCAGGATAATGTCCTTAACCCTCTGAGATAAACCTGGGTTATTTTGTTTTATGCAATATTCCAAGCAGCTAGCTGCAGTGTTTTCAAGTTTGGATGTAGGATCTTGTAGTTGTCCTGTGTTAGTAGTAAGGGACATAGAGGTAGATGCCATGCGTGTCCGAGACATGCTTCTCAGTAGCGGGTACCAATGTTGCCTCGGCCAGTCTGGAGCTATCAGAATTACCCTTGGCTGATCCTCTCTGATCTTCAGTAGAACTTTGTACATCAAGGGAAGAGGTGGAAATGCATATGCTGTCAGGTTTTCCAGCTGAAGGAAAGGGAGTCCACCTCCAAGCAAGTGGGTGGTATGCTCTTGTGCAGAATTTCTTCAATTGGTGATTGTGTGGGGAGGCAAACAGGTCTATCTGTGGTAATCCCCATTTCTTTGTTATGGCTTTGAAGATATCTGGATGCAGCATCCATTCGTGAGCATCCGTGGTAGTTCTGCTTAAGGTGTCTGCTAGAGAATTTTCTTTTCCTGGTACAAATCTGGCTTGAAGTTGAATGTTGAGGTTCAGGGCCACATTCCACAGGTCCATTGCCATCCGGCATAGAGGATATGAATGTGTACCTCCCTGTTTGTTGATGTACCACATGACTGTGGTATTGTCCGTCCTTATCAGCAACCCTGTTGAAGGAGTGGTCTGAATGCCTGGATCGCATGTTTCAGTGCCAGCATCTCCTTTAGATTTATGTGTAGATTCAGCTGGTCTTGGGTCCATAGGCCTTGTATACAATTGTCCACCATGTGTGCCCCCCATCCTAGGTCTGAGGCGTCCGTGGTGATGGTCCGGCTTGGATGTGGTTTGTGGAAAGGCAAGCCTCTGTTCAACTGACAGGCCTGAGCCCACCACAGGAATTCTTGCTTCAGGCATGGAATTATTGGAATCTGGGCTTCTAGACTGTGCTTGTGTTGAGACCATACATTCCTTAGATACCACTGTAGCTTTCTCATATGCAGCCTGGCATGCGGAACCAATATTATGCAGGATGCCATGTAGCCCAGGGCTTGCAGGACTTTCCTTGCAGGAAGCTGAGTTTGTGTTGTTAATGTCATGAAGTAGACTGGTAGTTGCTTTTGTTTTTCCTCTGTGAGAAAAGCCATCCGAGTTGATGTGTCTAATTCTGCACCCAAGAATGTTATCCTTTGGGATGGTACTAGTCTTGACTTTTGCATGTTGACTGTGTATCCCAAGGCTTGCAACAGTTGTATGACATTTTCCAAATCTTTTGTTAACTTTGCCTTGTCCGCTTGTATTAGGCAGTCGTCCAGGTATGGGTAAATCTGAATTCCCTGAAGTCTGCAATGAGCAATTACTGATGCCAGGCATTTCATGAATACTCTGGGCGCAGTAGATAAGCCAAAAGGCAATGCTGAGAATTGATAATGCTCTGATCCTGCAAGAAATCTGAGGTGTCTTCTGCAATCTGGTCATATAGGGACGTGCAGGTATGCCTCCTTGAGATCTAGAGTCACCAGCCAAGACTCCTTGCCCAGCATGGGAAGAAGTTGCTGGAGGGTCAGCATTTTGAATTTTGGAACAATGAGGTATGTGTTCAGTGCGGACAAATCTAGTATAGGTCTCCACTGATTTTCTTTTCTTGGTACCAGGAAAAGCCTGGAGTAAAAACCTTGGCCTTGTTCCATAGGTGGCACCTCTTCTATAGCTCTCATCCTTAGTAAGTTGTTGATTTGTCTTAGAGCGTCTGCTTTTTGGCTTGGTGGTAGGTTTGGCATTCCTCTCTTTTTTGGTAGAGTATGGAAGTGAAACCTGTAGCCCTTGTCTATTGTTTGTAAAGTCCATTTGTCTCCTGTAATGTAATGCCAGTTGTCGGAGAATAAGGCTAGTTTTCTGCCCAAGGGTGCTTCCAGTTGTTCCCTGGTAGGCGGAACTAGAGCCAAGTCATTGTGTCTGCCCTGTGGAAGTGGTTGTAGTTGATTCCGTGGCAGTACTTCTCTGGTTGGTAGGTTGCCACTGACGTCCCCTGTAGGTACCCCTAGATTGACCTCTGCCTCTTGGGCATCTATTTCTGCCTCTCTGCGCTCTGGAGTTGTCTGGAAAGGACCAATTCTTCGAAGGCCAATTTCTGCTAAACCTCGGAGGTTGGACCTGTAAGAAATCCTTGACTGTTTGGACAGATTTTGCTTTTTCTTCCACCTTTTTCAGAACCTCCTGTGCAGGGGAGCCAAACAAACTTTGTTTCTCCATGGGGGCATCTAGGAGTTTTGACTTAACATGGTCTGGTAAGGATTGTTCTTTTAACCAGGAATGCCTTCGAATCACTGTTCCAGTCACAGCTGATCTAAAGGAAGCCTCCAGTGCATCATAGCCACATTTTAAGAAATGGTTACTGACCTGCTGAGAGTTATGTACCAAATCCTGAAGGGACTTGCGGTCTAAAGGTTCAGGAGAAGATAGTTTTTATTTAGCTGGTCTAACAAAATTCCTGGTACTGAATCATGTGAAATTGACAGTTCAAGGCCCTGGCCGAAAGAGTAGCAGAAGTATAAACCTTTTTACCCCATCTCTCTAATGCTCTAGATTCCCTTTCAGAGGAAGAGGGTTTTGGCAGAGGCAGCTGCCACACCTTTAGGGCCCTGTGAAATGGTTTCAGGGTCTGCAACAGGAGCCTTATACAAATGGTAGTGTGTGTCCGGTACCCTGTAATATCTGTCTGGCTTGGCAGGGGCCGGAAGAAGAGAATCAGGAGCAGTGCAGGCATCATTATATGCATCATCAACAACGGTTAGTACTGGCGGAATGGCTAAAGGCCTATGCTGTGGTAAGTGTAAAAAAGTTCTTAGCCTTTTCCTTGAATCTGAAAAATCCTGGCCCTGCCATTGGAAGTGTTCCCTCATAGCATGCAAGGTTTCCCCAAAGGAAAATTCTTCAGGGGGAGAAGCAGAAGGAATGGAGTCTTCTGCATCAGAATCCTCATAAGGAGAATATGGGCCTTCGTGAGGGTCTGAAAGGTCTGAGTCGTCCGATGAATAATCTGTAGAGACAGGTTCCGGTGGTTCAGTCCTAGACCTCTTGTCTGGAGGGGGCTGAGAGGCCCTGTCTGGGTAAGGTTGGGATCCTCTGATCAAAGAAATGAGATCCTCAGCCAGGCTGAGTATTTGGGAACTAGAAGTAGGCCTATGTGAAGGAGTTTTGGCAGGCAAGGCCTTAGAAGATTTAGCTGCCTTAGCCCTGGCAAAAGCCTTGATAGACATGGAAGCAGGGGGGTCTAGCAGCCCCACGTGCAGGGGTAGTTATGTCTAAAGGAATAGTGTCTGATAAATCCTGGGTGCCTGCTTCTGTAGCAGTAAATTCAGTAGCAGATTCAGCCATGCTCTGTGAGGCCTCGGCTATCGGAAGAATGCTTTCGGCCGAAGGAAGAACCGGGGGCTCGGTTTCAGCCGAAACCGAGACATTCGCGGTTGGCCTAACCGTGGTTTCAGCCGAAACTGCGGGCCGCGAATGTCGGTCCTTTTCCTTGCGCTTTTTAGCTAATTGAGTAGTCGGAGTCTCCGACGGCATTTTGTATGCAAAAGCGGGGCCAAAAAACTCCTCTGCAAACTCTGACCGACGTCTAAGTGTCCGTCGGTTGAAGGAAGCACAGGCTAGACAAGCTGATACGTCGTGGTCTGGGCCTAAGCAAGGAAGGCAGTAAGAGTGGAAATCCTTATGAGGTATTTGTTTCCCACAAGTTAAACAATTATTTACTTTGTCTGACATCGGCTGAGGCAAGAAAGAGTCCCCAACGGGGTACTTAGCTTTTTAGAAGTCTTCGGTAGTAGAAATCGCTGGATCTGACCGACCGGCACTTGCGAACAGCTTCTGCTTCGGGCACCGCGCGGCAAGAAAGACTGGGGAAAATGGCGTCGGCTGATGCCTTTATACCCAATAAGCAGCAGCTATGACGTCGGGTGAAGTGCGACATCAGCCGAGGCCAGACCCAGACTTTGGAATCCGGCCGACCGAAGGGCTGTCTGAGGCAGGACAACCCATATGTTAGGACTGCAGATGCATCCTTGAAGGACATCCAGGACTGCAACAGTGAATACACTTGAACAGCTACATTTATGTAAGTGTACACAACTGTACTATGTTCTTCGTGTTTCACTGTTGCAGTCATCACACTTGGGTTGATTCCCAAAGCAGAGGAAGGGTGGAGGCAGTCAAGAAGTAATAGGGCTGGCAAGCAGGCCTTGTAAGACTGCTGTAGTAAAACCAGCTCTGGATTTAGAAAAGATAGGCAAGTGGTAATGCTTGGGGAAGGTGTGTACTGAACTCCAGGTTGCAGCTTCCAAGATGTTCCTGGTAGGGACTCCCTAAGAAATGCTGTAGAGGTTGAGGTAGCCCTAGTGGAATGGGTTCTGATCCCCTGTGTGGTAGGTTTTCCATGGTGTTTGTAGAAGAAATGGATGCAGTGTGCTATCCATTTGGAGATGGTTTGCTTTGACATGGTCTTGCCCTCTGCCCCTGTAGCAAAGCTGACTAGCAGCTGGTCAGATTTTCAGAATGGTTTAGTCCTGTCAAGGTAAAACCTAAGCTGTCTGCGCATGGCCAAGGAGTACAGGATACTTTCCCCTTTATTCTGAGGATAAGGAAAAAAGGTTGGTAAATAGATGGATTGGTTTAAAGCCACACTGGATACCACCTTGGGCATAAATGATGGATTAGTCCTGAGGGAAACCCTGTCTGCATGGAAGATAACGAAGGGTTCCACAGCCATGAGGGCCTATAACTCAGACACACTTCTTGCTGAGGTGATGGCTAGAAGTAGGGCTGTTTTCCAAGAGAGGAATTTTAACTCTGCTGTAGCAACAGGCTCAAAAGGGGGAAGTGTGAGCTTCTCTAGTGCAAAGTTAAGGTTCCATGCAGGAGTGGGAGCTCTCCTTGAGGGTCTTAGATTGTTACCTCCTCTTATGAAACTCTCTGACGAGAAAGTGAGAGAAGGGGGGTGGATCAGTACTGTAACGAGCTGAGATGGCAGAGGCATGAATCTTAATGGAAGAGAAGGACAGGCCTTTGTGAAGCAGCTCTGCTAGATAATCTAGGATTTGAGGTAAGGTGGGCACAGCTGTGTCCTTTCCCTGAGACTGGCTCCAAGAACAGTATATTTTCCACTTTTCTGAAAAGGATTTCCTAGTACTAGGCCTCCTGGCCTCAAGGATGACATCCAGCACCTGTTTGCTGAGGGTTGCTGGTGATGTATTCAGGGAATAAGCCAGGCTGCTAGGTTCAGGGTTTGCAGCTGAGGATGCAAAACCCTGGCCTCCTGCTGGGACAGCAGAGAGGGGGTCTGATGCAGGTGCCAGGGTGGCACTGTTGTCAGACTGCGCAAAAGTGGGTACCAGTGCTGGCGTGGCCAGTCTGGTGCAATACGGATTGTCCTTGGCCTGTACTGTTTGATCTTGAGTAGTACTTTGGAGAGGAGGGGCAGAGGGGGAAAGGCATATATTGAGAGGGTTTTCCCATGTAATGGATAGGGCATCCACTTTCAATGCTTGGCTGTAAGGAGTTCTGGTGCAAAATTTGCTCAATTGATGGTTCTGGGGGAAGCAAAGAGGTCCACCTCTGGTGTCCCTCACCTGTGGATTAGAAGCTTGAATGAACTGGGTTCCAGTTTCCACTTGTGTGGGTCCATTAGATTTCTGCTCAAGTCATTGCCAGTGAATTTTGTTTGCCTGGCAGGAATTAAGCTTGCAGGTGCACTTAGTTGCTCAAGGCTGTGTTCCACAGAGCCATGGCTAACCTGCAGAGTGGGAAGGAATGAGTTCCCCCCTGCTTGTTTATGTACCACATGACTGTGGTGTTATCTGTCTTTATCAAGAGTTGTCCTGGAAGGATAAGGTATTTGAAGGCTGCCAGAGCATTCTGTACAGCTAACATTTCTTTCTGATTGATATGCAGGTGCATTTGTCCTGGGATACATTTACCTTGAATGCATTTGCCTGCCATGTGAGCCCCCCCCATGTACAGTCTGATGTGTCTGTTGTCAGGGTTTGGGCGGCGGGCGGTTGAGTGAAAGGGAGTTCCTTGTTGTGGTTGCAGGCCTCTGCCCACCAAAGGAACTCTGTCTTAGGCAAGGAATGATAGGAATTACTGTTTCCAGGTCCTCAGAATCTTGACAACAGAGACATTTTAAGTACCACTGAAGTCTCCTTATATGCAGTCTTGCATATGGGATTAAAAGAATGCATGAGGCCATGAACCCTAGGGCTTTTTTGGTGGCCAGTAGTTTGAAGTAATTTATCAAATAAACCTGCTTTTCTGGAGTGAGGAATGCCATCTGGGAAGCTGTGTTCTAGCTTGCTCCCAGAAATACAATTTCTTGGCTGAGTACCAGATGTGATTTATTTTCATTGATGGTATACCCCAGATAAGTTAGGAGTCTCTTTACAAATGTCAGGTGCTGAAGTAGCAATTCTTGACTGTCCGCCTGAATCAGGCAATTGTCCAAGTATGGGTAAATTTGAATGTTTCTCTGCCTGCAGTATGCAATAGCTGGAGCCAGGCACTTTGTAAATATCCTGGGTGCAGTAGATAAGCCACAGGGAAGTGCAGAGAACTGATCGTGCATAGGGTCTGTCCTGAAACGTAGATATTTTCTGCAAGATTCCCTTATGGGGATGTGAAGGTAAGCTTCTTTTAAGTCTAGGGTGACCAGCCAGGAGTCCTTGGCTAGCATAGGCAGCAGCTGTTGGAGTGTAAGCATTTTGAACTTTGGTGCCACCAGGAAGGTGTTGAGAATTGAAAGATCCAGGATAGGGCGCCAAGAGTTTTCTTTTCTGGGCATCAGAAACGGTCTGGAGTAGAAACCCTGTCCCCTTTGCTCTGTTAGAACAGGTTGAACAGCCCTGATACTGAGAAGAGAAAGTACTTGCTTTTGGGCCTCTGCCCACTGATTTGGGGGAAGGTCTGGCAATCCGCTTGGGGTTGGCAGTGAATGTCAGTAGAATTGGCATCCCTAGGATACAAAATGTTTAAGACCCAAATGTCCTGGGTAATGTATTTCTAGTTTTTTGCATGCAGGGTGAGTTTTCCTCCTAGGGGTGCAAGTACTTGGGCATGGCTGGGAAGGATGCAGGAGAAGTCATTGTGAACTTTTTCCATATGAAGGTAGCTTACACTCCCAAGTTTTGAGGTGGGAGTACTCCATTGTTTAGATCTGTGCATACCCTGACACAGTAGTCTTTGTGGTCCATTGCCCCAGGGTTTGGACTGAGAAGGTGTGGGAGAGACTGGAAAGGACCAGTTCTTTGAAGGCCAATGCCTACTGAATCTAGGTGGCTGTACCTGTAAGAAATCTTTAACAGTTTGCATAGATTTAACTTTTTCCTCCATCTTTTTAAGAGCTTCTACTTTTGTGCCAAACAAGCATTCTTGATTTAATGCAGCATCTAGTAATTTTGCTTTGACATGGTCTGGCAAGATTTGCTCCTTCAGCCAAGCAAGCCTTCTCAGAACAGACCCAGTGACAGCAGCCCTGCAAGATGCTTCTAAGGCATCAAAACCAAACTGCAAGGTGTTTACCAACTTGGTTAGCAGAATGCATTAACTCTTTAAATCTTTATTTTCTGCACAGTCAGGAATCAACATTTTTTGTTTAATTAGTTCCATAATATGCTGCTGGCACGTCAACATGTGAAACTGGCAAGTTAAAGCCCTGATGGCAAGATATTCAAGGTATATACCTTCTTACCCCATCTGTCTAAAGCCCTAGAATCCCTGTCCGAAGGGGTAGGGTATTTGGCTGTAGTAGCCTTAACACCTTTAGGTCCCTGTGCAATGGTCTCTGGATCTGCAGTAGGATTTTTAAAGAGAAATTTATGAGTCAGGTACTCTGTAGCACCTGTCAGGCTTTCTAGGAGCTGGAGGTAAAGTATCAGGGGTAAGACTTGATTCCATGAAAACATCATCTATAATATCCAGGACAGGGGGTATAGCTAGAGGCCTGTGCTGAGGCAAGTCTAAAAATTCCCTAAGTCTCTTTTTTGACTGAGAGTAGTCCTGGCATTCCCAGCAGAAATGCTCTCTGAGGGTATGCAAGGTTTCACCGAAAGAAAAGTCCTCTCGGCAGGGGAGGCAGAGGGAATGGATTCCTCTGCATCTGAATCCTCATAGGTCCTGGTAATCAGAGGGCTCAGAATCAGAAGGAAAATCAATTCTTTGTCTTTTAGAGAGAGAAGGCTGGCTTCCCCTAATTAAAGTAATAAGGTATTCAGCCATTCTAGGCATTTGTTTCTGAGGCATGGGAGCTTGAGAATGCGCTTTGATCATCGATTTCCTAGGCGTAGTGCAAACTGTGGGCCTGAGAAATTCGGTAGTTTTCGTCAAAAACACAGTAGTCAGTTTAATACGAACATCAGAAGGCCTGAATACACCCTCAGAAGCCGGTGCCTGCAAAGCAGCTCCAGACCCATCCAAGGTAGAGACATCCGCAGGTTCCATAATCAAATAAGCATCTCGTGGCATAGCGGACTCCAAATGGGTCTCAGCAGAGGCCTGCAGACCAGTAGAAGTGGGTATCATTGGCTGCGAAAACGCCTCTCTGAGTACTGGGGAACTGGCGACTAGCTTAACTGAAGGGTCGTCAGCAGTTTTGGACCTATGCGTTCTGTCTCTGTCTTTAGCCTTACTTTTTTTGGAAGATCCGTATTCAGATGGCTTAACAAATCCATTTCGGAAAATGGAGAATGAGAGTAAAGGAATTTAGCGACACAGATAGCCCGACGATGAATAGTTCGAGCATTGAAGAAGGCACAAAACCGACAGAGAGGAACATCGTGCTCTGGCCTAAACAGGTGACGCAGTAAGAATGAAAACCTCTGAGAGGTATTTGCTTTCCACAGGCAAGACAATTGTAAACTTTTTCTGACATCAGTTAGAGCAAGAAAAAAGGATCCCCAATGGGGTATTTAGCTTTGGAACACTTCAAGTTTGAAACTCGAAAAATGAAAATTTCAGGTAGCGGCCGACTGGCACTTGCGAACTGCTTTGGGCTCCCACATGGTAAGAAAAGTTGATGTAATGGCGTTGACTGCATGTTTTACTTCCCTGACGTCATGGAAGAGGCGACACCAGTCGATTCAGAAATCCCAAGACTCTGGTATTCGGGCCATCTGAGGGCTACCTGCAGGCAGATAACCCAAGTGTAATGACTGCAACAGTGAAACAAGAAGAACATCCACCTCTCCCAACTTATCTGGCCAAGGTAACAGGCCACATCACATGTGGGACCCACCCTGGGGCCTCCTCATCTACTGGTCGTTCACTACCTTCAATTAGAACCAACTCAGGGGATGGTGTTCACCCCCATCCCCCCGGGAGCACACAAAGTAAAGATCCTATCACCCGACGTCAGGTCCAGGGTCTGGTGCATAGGGAGCTCCACAGAGACCTGGGGGATGTGCTACAGCACCTTTTGGTCCTCAGTACACACTCACAGGGTCCGCATGCTCCTCCTGCTCAGCCCCCAGCTCAGGCACCTTCAGGGCCATGAAGTTGATGTTATGACTGACCATGGGTAGGGACCCTGGTCCCATTGTTTCCATATGGAGGCTCATGGGCTTCTACATCGCAGACAACTTTCCCCATCCAGGGTGTTTACCCACCAAATGTGTCATATACCGCCCCTGTAGGCTGTCTTCTCTATCTTCCAACCCAACCCACCTCCACAAATATACCTGCTATCCTTCCCCAAATTACCAATCCAATCTTCACAAACAAGGGCAATGTATTCCCAACATGGACTTCACACCTGACATAACCGTCCATTTTGCACACACTTACTGCTGTATATATGTGTACATAGATATATATATATATATATATATATATATATATATATATATATATATATATACACACACACACACACACATGTGTATGTGTGTCTGTATATATGTAGACATACATAAACATATATAAAACAATATATATATACATACACACTCATACATATATGTGTCTGTATGCCTGCATACATGTATGTATGTATAGATATATATATATATATATATATATATATATATATATATATATATATATATATATATATATATATATATATACACATATATATATGAGGTGCATCAGGTCCACACTCTTGCTCTCTCCTCCCTGCACAGCCGCACTGTTCTGCCTTGTTACAACACAGACAGGTGCCACATGTGGGCACAGCCTAACATCAGGGGGGGGCATATATAGGGACAGATTGCAGGTACGCCTATTACACACCTATGGCATTTGTGCATGCTACATTACACATTAACATGACTGTCCTGCCAGTGGTGGGGTCTGGAACCCACATGTTCATCATAACGGCATTATTCCACCACCAGCTACAGGCCGCACTAATATACATGCCTTGCATTATACAACACACACTATGATGGCTTACATTTTATCAGTTAGTGCTGATCTGCACAGTTGACAGGTATGGTCCACTGCCCACAGGGACAGACACTATTGTCCATAGCAGCTGTTCAGCTGGACATCATTACAACAACACCTGATGGCACATATAAATCATTCCACATCATCTATCCCATTATTACGGACCAAGTACTACATTCAATTACATGCATATATACGTCACATATCTGTTGTGGGAATGATGTCTATTCTGGATACAGTTTGCTGTGTGGATGGCTGGATGGATTTGTTTTTTTTCTTTTTGTTTGTTATATTTGCTTTTTTTTTTCTTTCACTCACTCTATCTCGGTCTCTCTCTACTAAATGGACAGAGCTGGTTTGAACAGATTGCAGCATGGATTTTGTAGCTGATGCACATGATCAGGTGATGGCCTCTGCACCAATTAGTGTCCACTATTTGCTACCAGCATGCTGTGTAGTACTTCCAATTACCACTGTCATGGCAACCCACTACTATAAATTCCTACATCATGTGGGCATGGTCCCTTCACCTTTCCTGTATGGAGGACATCCTTCCTGTGTGTGGGAAGCAGCGTTACAGACAGCAGGTAGCAATACCTCTTACAAGAGGACTTGCAGAGTCAGGCCATCTACATATTTGTATAAGGTTCCAGACCTACAGACAGTGTGAGTAGTGTTGCTATATGCAGTGTACATCACCAGTGTTACAGGGTTTGTGTGTACATTCTAGTTTAGTATGGAATGCAGT
The DNA here is from genome assembly GCF_019279795.1 of Protopterus annectens. Classification (NCBI taxonomy): domain Eukaryota; kingdom Metazoa; phylum Chordata; order Ceratodontiformes; family Protopteridae; genus Protopterus; species Protopterus annectens. Next base: position 1,322,257,179 of record NC_056739.1, on the reverse strand, counting down.
CTGTCTGCATAATTCTCAACTGTGGGCCTATCCACATGATGGCCAGAGGATTGCCTGTTATGTTTTGTCTGTCCACCACACAGGTCTTGTGTCAGATATATCACTGGCATTGTGTGTGTCTGTTGAGTGCTATCAGTACATGGCTACATCCATTTGTGTTTCTGACTTCATATTCTTGACTAAGGGTATGTTGCAGACCCTGTAACACCAGCAACTTTCTCAGTGTGTAACACTATTTCAAATATGGCCCTGTGTTCCGGCCTCTGTCCTACACCTATATACCAGGCTTTGTCCATATGACATGCAGTAAGGTGTTGTTATGTAGTGGCCTGTGATTATTTTGTGCTGCCATTCCTGCCATCATTCCAGTGCTGTTGTGGACCCCACACATATTGTGGGGTAGGGTCCATATATATGTGGGCTACAGCTGGACAAAACATGTGTGCCCTTCTGCAGTCCAGAGGTCAGTGTATGTAACAGTGTTATATGCCCCTGTAAGTCAGTCTATGGGGGAGGGGTAAGCACCATATACAACCTAGGCTGTTACAAAATGTAAGGGATATTAATAGTAAGACACCTTAAGGTATATGGCTGTACATTTTCATAAATTTCACCTTGGGAACATTTGTGGCCTAGTGCTTACTGTAATACAGACTGTTCTGTTTGTCAGTGTGATAGTGATGTCTTCAGTTGAGCATCGTTATGTAACAGATAGATCCTCATTGTGGCAACTTAATTCTTTTCCCCCTAGAGGTTGAGTACAGTGTGTAATTGGAGGCTGCTGAACTATATATCTGCATTACTTACTGTTGATTAATTGTTATCCTCTGGCCCAGTCTTTCTTTACTGTTGTACTACTTGAAGGCCTTGGCCTGGACAGCAACATATCTTATGCGTTCGGATTACTGTATAAAATGATCTGCTTGAGAGTTGCATTACTGAGTATGTATTTCAAAGACCTAACAGCTATATGACATGGCATATACAACTGTAATAGTACACAAATAAACATTTCTTATGTATGCAAACCTGTGTGTGGTGTCATACCCTTTGACTTCTCTGTAAGTATATGTTTCATGCAAAAACTGTCTTTTGTATGAGTGAATCATACACTGTCCATTTTAAAAGGTGGCAACTGTAGGAATACTGGCTGTTCAATATGCTGTGCACCCTCTAAATATTTATCTTCCTATACATATCTATGTGTGTATGTGTATTTACATATATATATATATATATATATATATATATATATGTACATATATAAAAATATATATATATACATATATAATTTATTTATTTTATTTACATTTGTTAACCGGGAGTGACCGACTGGATGTAGGTCCATTTTCAGCGGAGGCCTGGGGAGAAAAGCTCCACAGTTAAAATTAACAGACAGTAGTTACATTGGATTACATGATGATTAACAATTTAACATAGCAATTACTTACAACATATTTACAGATGAAGAACATAGTACATCAGTAGACAACTAGAATCTTTACCTGTGAAGTACATAACAGACATTAACAAATGCTACAATAAGAAGATCCTGCTGTATAATAAGTAATAGTCTTATAAGCATCTGAGCTTGCTATAATCAAGGTAGTTAGTGGAGTGGAAAGAAAGGTAGTGGTTGGATGGGGTGGGTGATATTAGAGTGGGAGTTGCAAGGGCACAGCCAGCATGATATATGTATCTGCATATATGTGTGTGCAAATGTATCATTAGAATGTTTATTGCTTCTACATTGTACATTCCCTATGGTAGCCAGACTATACTGCATGATATGTTACTGATACCATCCTGACACAATACAGGTGGGATGGATTACTGTTAACTTCTTGTGGCTATGTTGTGTACTGTCCTGGGTATGGGACCTGCAAGTGTTGTTACTGTGTTGCAAGGCAGATCTGTTTGGCTGTGGGACAGGGGATGATATCAATACTTAAAAGAGGTACTTCGCTTGGGCCCACTCACCCCCATTAACGGTGCCTTTGGTCATGTATGCATTTGTTTTGTTCTCTTCTATATGTATAGCTATATATGTGTGTGTATACATATATATATATATATATATATATATATATATATATATATATATATATATATATATATATATATATATATATATATATATACACATACACAAACACACGTTTACACACACACATATATATATATATATATATATATATATATTGCTATATGTGTGTATATGTGTGTATATATATATATATATATATATATATATATATATATATATATATATATATATATATATATAGATATATACACACACACATACACACACACACATCTACATGTATAAATAAATTTCCTGTACTGCTGAATGACTGTGCTGGATGATATGTTTGTGAAAACATCAGAGATATGTATATCTGACATGGCTTAGTGGCAAACCACTTTGGCTATGGTGTGCAGGGTCCTGGGTTTGAGCCTTGCAAGGAATGTTTTATTTTGTTGCTAGGCCGAGCAAGGGCTGTTGGATACAGAGAGATTAGGGCACTTTTAAGCAGCTGTAAGCTTGTTTGCATGAAGCAAAGCACTGCTAAATTGCAGTTCCAGTTTCTTGTACTCAGTTAGTTTCTAAATTGCTTAACCTGTGTAGAATAGCTTACACTTGCGCAAACCGGCTTAAACCTGCTTACTGCTGCTTAAAAGTGCTTACTCCTGCTTACCCCTGCGCTAGTTTCTTTAAAAGAAAAGAAAAAGGTTTGACAGGAAAGTGCTGAAAAAGGTTCACAAACAGGGAAAGACAGTAGGGAAAATAGCTAGGGATGTGCAGTGTAGGAAGGTCCCATAGCTGCCAATTTCTTCTACAGCAACAGCTGTGTATATATACACTGATTTGGAGGTAGATTTGGATACTCATACCCCTGAGAAAGAGGGGTGAGGACAACAAGAATATGTTGTGAAGCCAGTTAGACTAGATTACATGTGTCCAGTGGACACGTGTGCGAAATGGGGGAACAGATTGCCCCTTTTTTTTTAAGGTGAGAGTGGGATGTTGGGGAGGGGATAGTAGGTATATTTGGGAAGGTAGGTTCGGTAGGATAACAGACAAGACAGCATACAGGGGTGGTATATGACACGTGTAGGGGGGTAAACACCTTGGATGGGGAGGGGTGTTTGGAAGTTGGAAGCCCATGAGCCCCCAGTGGAAACAGTGAGACCGAGGTCCCCACCCATGGGCAGTCACTACTGCACCTTCACGGCCACAAGGTGGCTGTGCTGGGGGATGAGTAGGAGGGGCAGGCTGACCCTCTAGATGTGCCACCCAGCCCTCAAGCTGGCGTAGCATCTCCAAACTCCCTGAGGAACTCGCTACACACCAGACCCCTGACCGGACTACGGGTGACAGTATCCTGTCCACTCCCGCTCCCGGGGGGCCCCGAGCCCCCATACCCTGAAGCGGTTCCACCCGAAGGTGGTGCAGGACCAGTGGACAAGGAGGTCCCAGACGTGCTGGTACCTGATGCCACGGCCAGATGAGGTGGGAGAGGTGGGTCCATTGGGATCAGCCTTCCCAAACATTCTATGGTGTTTCAATTTTAAAACATGTGGGTTAGTAATAGTCAACACATTCCAGGATTAGGTATAACAGCATGCATAGATATTCCCATTAACCCAAAACACGAGATATGGTACAGTTGCATATATAGAACCACAGTGGCCATTACAACAGCATGCAGGTACATTGATGGCAGCATGCCACCAATGTGGGAGTATTTCAACATGGCATAGAAACAAATTTCAATATTTATCAAACAATAGGACACATGTCCCAACAGTAGATTTAATTGTACAAATACAGATTGAGTTGTCTATTTAGTTTATTGTTGCAGATATGGTGGGGGGAGAAATATGTCAATTAACTTGTATATCCCTGTAATTCTCATTACTTTCTTAGTCAGTGCTATGATCTATACCTTACAGGTATTATTACACTACCCTATGGCTTTAGTTTGGACAGTGGTATGAATGTAGACAACTATATACATGAACTGTGTTTTATCTGCAATATACACCTCTTACCTGGTATACCTGTGGAGGAATTGTTTGTTAACACTACCTGACTGTTTCTATGCATATTCCCAGATTCCAGGTTGATGTTATGCATATACCTTTCCATCTCTTACTGCACACGCTCTGGGCATGTCTTGGCAACATGCGGGTGAAACTGGGACATATTTTGACTATTGCCCTCATAAACCTTTGGTGAGTTGTACAATGACAGGTTTGTGTTCCTAGACATTTTCCAAATATCTGCAGGCCTGACAGTCAGTTATATGACATTGAATGCTGCCTAAATTTCAGCGATTAGCACGCTGATATGCTAGGGGGACAGGGTAGCAATAAGCAGATATGGGCCAATTATCTGGACATTCCGGACAGATCAGTACCGTTGAGGGGTGATTCTGCATACCGCTTACTACCACTCCCAGGATTCGAACCATGGCTGTGTGCTAAAATATAAAACAAGTGTACATCACAGCTGAGTGCGCTATATAGATACTGCTGTGTATCTTTTCTCTGAATTCTGTTTATAAGTCTCCAATGGTTTTACAACCTTGTAATTACAACACTCTTATACAGGGTTTCCTACACAGTTTTATTATGTAGCACTGTGTGGATGACAGTGATGAGTAATACCTTATTAGTCAGAGATACTGCAACACTAACACTTCCATACAATACCAGACTAAACAGTACCAGTCCAGGATTTCAATCTTTTATTTCTAGGCACAGTTTTCATATCTGACAGACCTGTGGGGGGGCTATGTTTGTTAACACTACCTGAATGTTGCCACACATATTACCAGATTCCACATTATTATTACACTTATACGTCTCACTCTGTTACTGCACACACACTGGTCATAGCTTCACAACATGAGTGTGGAGTTGGGGCATACTTTGCTCATTACTCTCATAACACTTTGGTGAGTTGCTAGAGTGACAGGTTTGTTCTTATAGATACATTTCTGACAGTTATGATGCCTGACAATCAGTTGTATGTCATTATTTGCTGCCTAAACTTCTGGGATCATCCCACTGATTTGCCAGGGGACAGGGTGACAAGCAGGGAACTTACACCAATTATCTGGACTTTTTGACAATATCTATACAGCTGTGGGGTATGAGTCTGCATACAGCTTACTACCACTCCCAGGATTCGAACCATGGCTGTGTGCTAAAAATACAACACTTCACTTCTCAGTTGAGTGTGCTATTTGGATTATGTTGTCTATCTTTTCACTGTTTTCTATCTAAGTCTTTCTCAGTTGTACAATATGATCTTGTGATTACAACAGTCATATACAGACATTCCTAAACATTTTATTTATGTAGCACAGCGTGGGTAACAGTGCTTAATACAACAGTATGATTAAGAGACTGCAACACTACATTACCATATGATACCAGAGTAAACGCAAGCAGTCCAGGAGTCAGACCTTTACTGCCAAGCTGTTAACCTTTTATTTACATACAACCTATATCAGACTCTTCCTGCCATACTGTCTGGTTTATTCAGTACATGCCATACACAATACAGGTTTCATACTGGTAATTAACTTTCTACTACTTTTAGATTTATTTCTTATGACAGTACATACAAGATTATTACTAACCTGCCTCATGACGCTGCCTCTGCTGTCTACAGGCATAGGCTTCCTGATTCACAGCCCGCTCGTCGGCCGCTGCCAAAGACATAAGAGGAATATTTAGCCATACCTATCCATAATATACATGAGCTGGCAATTATTAAACAGGTAGGAGAACGATACTTACACACGGCTGGGACATCAGCCATCTGCCTAGCCTCTTGGATCCACTGATCCAAGAACTCCCTCTTTCTCCATTTCAAGTCGGCATAGTGATGCCTGACCTGCTCACCAGTTCGAGGGATGCCAGTGGCACTGGTGAGGTCACGGGCGAGACAGTCCCAGGCTTCCGCTTTATATTGGGAACCTTGGTACTGGCCCTGCAGCAGTCTCTGGTCTTGGTCTTTAACAACGAGTCCTGCCATGACTTTAGACTTCTGAATGCCCCAGCGCTGCACCCGGAAGCGCACTCCTTCACCGACACCGACCATAGTGCCTACAGGAGGAAGCTACAACCAGTTATGAGATGTATTCCCACCTGTGGGGTTTAAATAGGGCCAATTTCCCACACACTGCCATGATTTGACGGTTTTGAAAATGCTAAGCTATGGGCAAACCTGCTTACCTAAGGTTGGCATTGCTTAAATGGGTATACCTATGGGCAAACTGATTTAGCTGGCTACACACTGCTTACACCTAGTCAGCAGGGGTGTGCAATGCTTAGCGTTGCTTAATTTTATATTTGCACACTATTTGCTGTTTGGCATTGATTTATCATTCATTATATGTTATATATGTGTTTGGTATCTATGATTCATGTGTATGTACACTGTATGGGGTCCTTGTCCTTACTGGGGGATTTCAACACTTTATTACAATGACACCTCACATCTGGACTTAATGTACTCCAGTTCATTTATGTTATGTATTAGGTTATAAAACATAAAACTGTATATAGATTCCTTTCACATGTACATTCTGATTTTCCTATAGTGAGGATCTGTTTGGGGATACCTCAACTGACGTACTGCTGTGATGGCTTACTAGTTAACTACTGTGACTATAGTGCACAGGGTCCTGGGTTCAAGACCTGCAAGGGCTGTTTATTTTGTTGTTGGGCAGAACAGCGGCTGTTGGATACAGAGTGATTAAGGCACTTTTAAGCAATTGTAAGTGGGTTTGCGTGATGGTAAGCAGTGCTAACTTCCGGTTAAATATGCTTACAGGGAGTTAGCTTCAATATTGCTTAACCTGTGTGCACATTGCTTACCCCCGCCCAAACGGGCTTAAACCGGCTTACTACTGCTTACAAGTGCTTACTCCCGCACTAGTTAAGACAGAAATGTAACATGGCTCTTGGGAAGGTGGTGGATTTGGACACCCTATGGATTTATCATTCATTCCACATTATACTTTCAATTCATATCCCTGATTCATGTGTACATATACTGTATGGGGAATTTTGTGTATCTGTGGATTTTATAACATTATTACAATGACACCTCACATCTGCATTTAATGCAGTACTCCACTTCACAAATGTAGTAGGTTATACAGCAAAAAAGATGTTCATAAAGTGATTTCACATGGAAAATAGAATTTACTATAGTGAGAATCGAACCGGGAATGACATCTTGTAAGGCGAATGCTCTGACCACTACACTACTGCAGTACTGCTTCATTTGCATGTATCTTGCTATTTATCTTCTTGTGCCATTTAAGCTAAGTATGCGGAGCTAAGCAATGGGCAAACCCGTGCACCTACAGTTAAATTTAATCAGTATGATAAAAAAAAACTTCTACTGCTATTTTCTCTTGGAGGGAAAGGTTTCACTTATTGCTGTGGATTCCTGCATGCATCTGCACATTTGGCAGACATCCCAGCAACCCCCCATACCTCTCAACCTCTTAATGCACATTATCTGGACAAAGCTTGACAACATGTGGTCCAACTACAGACATATTTTAATTACTGCTCTTATAAACTTGGGACAGTTGCTAGAGTAACAGGACTGGTTTTAATATACGTTTTCTGATGGATTTTGGTGTCTGACACTTATGCCATTATTTCATGGCTTCATTCCTGACATCATCCCATGATTTCAGGGTACAAATGGGGTACAGGCCTACTTTATGGGCAACAAATGTGGACATTATGCAATGATTTCTACAGTTGGGAGGTATGCAACCTCCTATGAGCATTCTCGCTCATTGTTATTGCCGAACGGCACTTCCTGAGTGCAAGGGCGTATGTATTGTGAGAGCTCTGCTCTCAGACACACCCCGTGTACTTGTCCACTCTCCATGTCCATTTAGGAGCAGAAGCAGCGTGCCTTCATTACTATGCACGGCGTGCTGCTCTTAAATGGTTGCTTCCAGGCAGGAATAAGCTATTCCTGCACGGAACCTTGCTGAATCCCGGGGAATGTCATTTTAACCATAACATTGTGGTCATATCTCTGAACTGCCCATTAACACCTTGGTTGACAGTGAAGTGAACATATTAAACAACTTGGTAAAGTACTGAACTGGGCTTAGATAATAAATATTTGAATGTAATTATTTCAGTATATTTAATATTTGAGGATTTAAAAAGCATGCTTCATACACTAAAGAATGCTATGTACATATTAGTCCATTAGCTGTATGCGTACAATATTTTAATATAATTTTTCTCTAACTGGGATAACCAATACTGGTATGGATAAAATGATGGTCCAAAAGCCCATGATAAAATTACAATTAGTGATAAAAATTACAACTTGACAAATTATTTCTAATCTTGTTACTTTACGATGTGTCCTATACAGTATACATTTACACAGACTATCTGCTACTCATGCATTTCAATCTAGTAGGTACCCTGGACCCATTTTTTTAAACATGGTTCTCCACACATATTCATTGCTAGACATTAATTTCATTTGTACTGAATTATTCTGTGTTAGTACATACAACGACTGTAAAGCACATTTAGTATAATCTTACACATTTAGTAACATTAACATCAAGCAAAATCTTTGAAAAATGTTATGTCTCTTTAGAAGTATCTAGTGGAATTGCCATCAGAGCAACTATATATCCAACAATTAGAAACATTCATGCTTTTTGCATACCAACATTGTCTTGTCAAAAACATATTAAAAAATACAATAATAATTAGCATAATAGCTATTAGCAACTTGTAAAATATCTTATCCTGTCAGGTTTAATCTGTTTACCAGTATTTCTAATGCACTAATATCTGTCCACCCCCCCCCCCCCCCCCCCCAAAGAGTATTGTCAAGAAGGAATGAGATATTATTTCTTCCGGTAGCTTTATTTTAGACCATTTTGCAATACTGCTCAGACAGTCAGTGTAAAACTAAGTACCACTCCCCTTGTAGTACTGTGTATTTGCTTTATGCTGTGAGAACAGAATGCATGCCAGCCCTACAATTTGGTTATACATTTGCTTTATTAGGTTACTAACAAACTATGGACCTTTGTCTCATTTGATAATTGTTTTTATAAAGTTTGTGCTGTTTACCCTCCTGCATAACTGATTTGTACTGTATGTATATTATGGCCCATTTTTAATATTTACTTGCAAACAGATTATCAGTGACATGTATGCACAACTGTGACGTTTTACTACAATTACCAAATAGTGTTGCACGTGAACATTTAACAATTATGTTTTAATAACAATAAGTTTTTAGAAAAACTCAAGCCACTTGTCTGGCAATCAGTTTTGTTTTTTTACCTTATCTGCCCAGCATTTCCTGTAACTATTCATTCAGTCTGGGAGGGTCTAAGCTCACATTTCAGACTCTGTAAACCATAGTTAACCCTTTTAGCATTTTTCCTTTAATCATGTGTTAATACACTTCCAGCTTGATATTACAATGCAGTTGTAAAAACACTTGGTATTAAATTTGCGAATTGCATAACTATGCATTTATGCTACATAAATAGACGTTATTTTACAATTAGCTTACATATTTTTTACCTTGGATTTCAGTAGTTTTTTTATTTAACTGCAGGACTGCTTGAATAATACCATTTGTGATTTTATTTCTTTTTAAAATTGTCTATCAGAGCTTTTAACTGCTTGGTGTGGTGTTACTATAAAATTATACAAAAAAATTTAAAAAACAAAATAGATATTAGATTAACTAAGACATGTTTATATTTACATGATTTACATTTGCTGTTGTCTGCCTTTTCTCTTGTGCATTTTAACAGATGTACTTTACATGAAAATAAAATACATGCATGTCAATCTTGTGACTTCAGATTTTTACTGTTATGTACTAGAACTGTATTGCTTACCTTTTGACTATGCTATGAGAGTGGCAGTCATATGCTCTACTTTACTGTTTTACTGATAAATGTCTTGTTTTAACTGAATGAAAGTTTTAAGACATTTGGGAATGATTTGTCCATACATCAGATCCTGCTATGTATGCTTAACCAATTTCAAAACACAAACATATTATAAAATATATCTTTTTTGTACAGATCAGCTGTAGTTTCCTGCTCTTTTGCAATGTTTTCTTAAGCTCACCTGTTGTATGGAGGAAGCCAGTCTCTGCCAGTACAGCTAATTTATTTTCTTTATCCTGTAACTGCTGTTCTTTTCTGTAACGTTGCACAGTTTTCTGACATTTTTTAGTAACCTGCTCTGTTGAATCTAAAACTCCTATGCACTTATGAAAAAAATGTTTTTATAACTTGCCTAAACTTCCTGAACTCATTGTGTCTGTCTTTTAGAAGTTTATTATATTCTTTTGTAACAAGATATACTTTAGGTTCTGTCAGTAACTGATTTGACTCCTGTTGTAACTCTGAAATAAACCTTTTACATGTGGTGACAGGACATAACTTTCAACATCTGCATATAATGTAAGCATATTAACTTTTCCTGGTTCTTTACCATTACAATGTTTGTCTGTACAGTCTAACCTTTGAATAATAGCACCGTACTGTATTTTATGACATTTTACACAGGAAGCCGTTATATATGATTTACACAATAAAAATTTGTCATAACCCACATGGTTTTCTTTGAGATACCAGTCAAATATTGTAGTCCATTTGCATAATGCCTTACTATCAACTTGCCCGAATAAGGTTTTACATTTTCTAATGTACTGTGTATACAAACATTGCAGTTTACTCCACATTTTATGTTCTGCTATATTAAGAGTAAAGCTTGGCTTACACCTAATTGAATTCTAATAGCATCCATACTAAAAATGTGACACAGAAAAAGGTCTTACCAGTTAGCAAGAAAACAGGTGATCAGGCTGTTGTTGCAGATGGCTGGAAATTTTTTGGAGTCACTAGAGAAGCTGATGAAACACAGCAAGCAGCGAGCTGCTGTGAAAAGTAGATGTCCACCTTTATTGAAGAATTAGTGGCACTGCGACTTTCCGGCACTGCAGGCTCAATCTGGATTCAGATGTCTGACAAACTTTACTACTATAAGCTGCATAAAATGGAGTACTTCTGTTTAGGATTTACACATATGTGCAAATGTTACAGCAATTTGAAGTGACCCTCTGCAGGCCTTACCACTACCTCTGTTTTTGAATGCAGGCTAAGCTCACCCTTGAAAAATTATTTATCAAGGTGCTGCTTACTGTGATGGATCCGAAGTCGTCTTTAAGGTCTTGCTGGCTGGATTCTGCTGTAATCAAAGTCTAGTTGCATTCACAGTCTGTTGACTATGACTGAACATGGTGCTTAAGTGGGGAGCCAGTTCATTCTGAAGTTCTTGTAAAACGCAGCTTGGGATGTTGTCCGGTCCCATGGATGCTGTGTTTTTGGCTTTAGACAGTGCAGCTTTTACCTGCGTAGTTGTGATTACAGGGACTCTGCATACTTCCTGTATAGTTATGCACCCTTTAGGGGGTGAGAGGGGGGTAAAGTTAGCACTGAACCTATCTGCCAGGACGTTGGCAATATCAGTTGGTTCTGTAATTTTTATGCTGTTGTGCTGTAACTCAGAGCAGATCTGGGTGTTGCCATTGAGATTCTTGACATAGTTATAGAATGCTTTGTGGTTGTCCCTAGAATCATTGGCGATTTTGTTTTCGCAGCTACCGTTGGAGAATCTTATAAGGGATCTCAGCTTCTTACTGAGGCTGACCAGGGAACTCCTCCACTCATGGGATTTTACTCTCTTTTGCAACAGTTCCTTTTGTTGTAGAGTTTGTTTATGGCAGTGGACCACCAGACTGGCTTCCTTTTCTGGAGGATAGCGTCTTGGTTCTGTTTGGGATAGCACGATCCATGCACTCGTGTAAGTGTTTAGAGTGCATCTGTGTAGAATTCAGCAGTCGTAACTGTATTGTCCATCTGCATGGGTGTCATGAAGTCCGCCACTTCTGTCTTAAGAAGCATGAAGTTGGCTTTGGAGAAATTTGTTACCATGATTTCCTTAATGGAGGGTGGGGGTGGGATGTGGATATCTAGGGTGATTGGCTTATGGTCGGATCTGACCAACGAGGAGATGACTTCAGGTGTGGAACACTGGTCACTCATGTTAGTAAGGACTAGGTCTAGGATTATTGTTGCTCCTGGTGGAGGTGTGGATAAGTTGATCCAGGGCACTGGAATTTATGAATTCCAGACAGTATAGAGCAAAGGAGTTGGTACATGAGCAGTTTTCCCAGTTAATGGTGGGGTAGTTGAAATTGCCCATTATTAGGGTGTTTGGTTGAACCCTAATATTTTCCAGTATATCAAGAAAAGAGGAGTGGGAATACTGGGGCATGGTGGGGGATCTGTACAAGCTACAATTTGGACTTCAGTTTTGCCCAGAGTTAGTTGCACATGGACAACCGTGGATGCATTATGCTGAGCAAATAGCCTGCAGGTGTGGATATCATTAATGAATATGAACACACCTCTGCCTTTGGTGTTCCAATCCAGGTTAGGTGGCCGAAAAGAATGGTATGAGTTATAGACTGGTAATGCAGGGGTGCTCTGTGGAGCCTTGAACCAGGTCTCAGTCACTGTACAGATATAGATTTTCTCCACTTTAAGGAGTGCCTCGATGGAGTGCATTTTGAGACTTCTAGCAGTGAGTAGCATTACCCTCAGTTTTTGCTTGCCTGTTCCTGTTACGGTGGTGAATTTGTCATTTGAACCTTGCCTACAAGAGGCGCTATAGGGGCAGCAAGAGCCTTAGTCAGTATCCAGAATCCCAGGGGTGACAGGTGCAGGCCATCTCTGGCAAAGCATCGTGGCCTGTCGACCATGTCGTCCCAGGCAAACAGATACTGGATCCCCTTAGAATGACACTAGAATCTTAACCAATTGTTGAAGTCAATCATTTTGTCCTTGTACTGCGGTATCATTCTGGGCAATGGCAGGATGCTACTCAGGGCTAGGGTCATACCTGCCTGGGCTACAAGATCGAAGAGCTCTGAGCTCTTCTATGTCTCTTTTCATGTGGTACAGGGAGGTACGTCTCAGGTTATTCACACCAACGTAGACAATGACAGTGTCATATTTGTACTTGTGGAGTGCCCTGAGTGCGTGGGTTATGTGGTAGATCCCGGCACCCCGACGGGCAGATGACAGTAACCTTCTCCTTGTTTAGCCTGGTGAGTGGGACATCAGTGTGCCTGACTAAAGAGTCACCTATGACTAGTGTGTTGGTATGTTGTTTTGCCTTATGGGCTGTGGTTGAGTGGCACACTGAGTCTGTGGGCTATTGTGTCATTTGGATTGTGTTGGGGGGGGTGGAGGTTGCTTGGGTTTCTGCTTTGGAGGTCTCTGTTGCTTGAGAAGATTATTATTGAGTGCCTCCGCAAATGTTTTTGTGTTTCTATGTGTGGATTTTGGTGGTGTAGGTTTAATGGGACTATGTGATGAGTGTGGTGCTGTGCAAGTGTTTACCTTCTCCTCTTGACTGTCAAGTTGAGTCTTGGTTGGAGAAAGCTTTACCTCCAGTTTGGCTAGATAAGTGCCTCTCTCACAGGTTGTGGTGTTGGGTAGTAGTAGGAGAGGGTTGTCTGTGTACATGAGGCAACTGCTACATTGCCCCAAGATGCCCAGATTCATCAGATAGACAGGAGAGAACACTGGGAGCTGACCCTTGACCATGCCTGCATAAAAAACTACTTCCCTCTAGACAAGTGAGGAAAGTGAGTATAAGAGCTGTTTTTTCTCTAAGCAAGTGAGGAAAGTAAGTGCAAAAACTGTTTTCCTCTAGGTAAAGTGGGAGGTTGAGTACTGTAGTAATTTGTTGCTTATTCAATGCTAACAACAAGTTCTGAACAAGTGCTGAGCATGAATAAGCAAATTCAAGTGCTAAAACTAAGAATTTGTACCTGCATCTTGTGGGAGATAGGCTACCTAGTGCTTACCACTCCCACTGATAAGCAAGAAGGCTTCCCTCCAACACAGAAAGGCTTGGGGGGCGGCTCAGAAGCTTACAAGCAGTCCTGGATACAGAAAATCTGTATCTGGACTAGACTAGTTACAGGAAAAGTGGGAAACAAGCGCAAACGCAGGCTTTTAAACTAGAAAGTTGAAAGAGATGGAAACACTGCTCAAACAGCCAATAAACTACAATTTCTGGGCCAGAAATGACTCTTGTGGTAGCTAGGCTACCTAGTAATTACCACTCCAACTGACCAGCTAGAATGCTTCCCTCCAACACAGAAAGGCTTTGGGGGCTCAGAAGCTTACAAACAGTCCTGGTTACAGCAAATCTGTATCTGGACTAGACTAGTTACATGAAAGGCAGGAAACAAGCTTAGAATTTTGTTTTGGGAAGTGGAAAGGGAGAAAGGAGAAACAGAAGATAATTCAAAATTATGGACCTAAGTGGCTTGCCCTTCACAAATGTTCTCTCTGTATTGGGTAGAATGAGCTAGTGACACTGCACTGGAATAGAGCTGGGATAGAGCTGAACAGATGGGACTGGTAGGAGTGTCTGAAGTTAAAATATGATCTTACTGTACTCGGTTGAGTGAGCAAATGAGATAGACCCAGGAGGAGTGTTCAAACACAAATTTACAGGAGGGGTGGGTAATTCCAAAGCCATCAAGATTAATACCAAAACAAGAACAGAGAGGGAGGGCAGGAAACTAACTGCAGAGACAGAGAGACCACAGTATTCTATGAAACAATTAAATAGAAAAATAACTAACTGAAGAGAGAGAAAGACACAATATTCAAAGAAACAATTAAATAGACAGAAAAATGAAATGCAGTACAATCTTTAAAACTGCAAGTTTGTACTTAACTCAGCTAGTAACGCAGTTGATTGTAGGTATGTAGCAGAAGCCAAACAACACAGGTATTGAGCAGAAATAAATTCAAAGATATGTGACTCACTTATAAATACAGAGAAACCCTCTAGGCTAAGAGTTTAACACTGAATATCAATGAAGTGAAACACAATAGCCCCCACTAACTGCAGAGACAGAGAGAGAGAGAGAGACCACAGTATTCTATGAAACATTTTAACAGAAAAATTAATAACTACAGCGAGACACAGACACAATATTCAATGAAACAATTAGTCAGAAAAATGAAATGCAGTACAATCTTTAACACTGGAAGTTTGTACTTAACTCAGCTAGTAATGCAGTTGATTGTAGGTATGTAGCAGAAGCCAAACAACTCAAGTACTGAGAATTACAATCGACAGCTTTTTTGAATATTTACTTCCAAATTATCTCCAAACTCTGGATCCCACCCAGTTCGGGTTTGTAAAAGGCAGATCATGTCTCCTAAACGTGATAGACTTCTTTGAAGCAGTCACCAAAGCTGTAGACAAGGGTAAGGTGGTTCACACAGCCTATCTAGATCTTGCCAAGGCTTTCAATACCACTCCCCACTCTGGAATTATAGATAAACTCACTAAACTAGGTATAAATCCCTATGTCACAAGATGGGTTGCCAACTGGCTCACTGACAGAACCCACACTGTGAAAGTAGCAGACTCCAAATCCGACTTCAGACCAGTGACAAGTGGAGTACCACAGGGTTCAGTCCTGGGTCCTCTCCTGTTTGGTATCTACTTCTCTAAAGTACAGGCTAACACAGAAGGTCTTTGGCTAACGAAGTTCGCAGATGACTGCAAACTAGGAGCCATAATCGAAATTCCTAATGATGTGGACATCCTACACAAGGGCCTCACTGAGACAGATGCCTGGTGTCAAAGCCATGGCCTCAAGCTCAATGCCAAAAAGTGCATAGTCATTCCCTTTGGTAAAAACTCTGTACCCATGAACTACAACATAGGCGGTAGTATACTTAACACCGAAAGTGTGATAATAGACCTTGGGACACAGGTGGACAATAGTCTCTCCTTTGATAATCACATCGCCACAGTAGTCAGGAAATCCTTCTACATGGCACACCTCATCACAAAAGGTTTCTCATCCAGAAAAAAAGAGGTCATTGCTCCCCTCTACTCATCACTCATTAGACCCATTATAGAGTACAACGCCCCTTTTGGTATGTACCTCATAAGACATCTACAACTGGAAAGGACACAGAAATACCTCACAAAGAGGATTACCGGCCTCAAACAGATGCCCTACGCAGACGGTCTCAAAAAACTCCAGCTTTACTCAGTCGCATATCGCCTACTCAGAGGTGATCTCTGCCTAACATATAAAGCTATGTCAAACCCAGAGCTGTCGGACATGCTCCACTTAAAGAAATCCCAATCCCTACGAGCTACATGCTCTAGGGACCTAAACCTTGTCACCACAATAAACAGAACATGCCGGAGGGATAGATTCCTATCCCACAGACTTCCCATACTCTGGAATAAACTACCTATCTATATCAAACAATGCTCCTCAT
The DNA here is from genome assembly GCF_019279795.1 of Protopterus annectens. Taxonomy (NCBI): domain Eukaryota; kingdom Metazoa; phylum Chordata; order Ceratodontiformes; family Protopteridae; genus Protopterus; species Protopterus annectens. Next base: position 1,322,240,728 of record NC_056739.1, on the reverse strand, counting down.
TAGCTCTCTTCAAGAAAAATCTTGATGATTGGATGGGAAATAGGAAATTCACCCCGGGGATCACCTCTGTGGCTCTGCTCGACAATGGCACAGGAAAATAATTTTCTTGGGTGGCAAAAGCCAGGGTACCTTTTTGGCTGGGCTTGTATAGGCCCCAGGGACGATAGCCTTGTACCTACCTATGAACCAACATTTGTATTACATGCACACACTAATGTTTGTGAAGTTTGAGATATCTGGGTGAACCATGCCTGTCAGGTGAGACAGGAGGTCTGGAATAGGATCCAGAATTCAAGGTGGACATAGCAGATGAGGCCAAAGGAAAGGAAACCAAATCTGTCAAGGCCAGTAAAGTGCAATGACAATGACTTCGCTCTTCAGCCTGGCTGCCTTCTGCAGGAATTTGGGAATTAGGGGAGTCAGTGTATAAGCATACAGAAGACTGGGGGGCCAATCGTGGAGTAGAACATCCCTTGGTGATTCCCCCAGTGGGGGAACATGGGCAAAAAAGCTGCTGCACTTGCTGTTTAGGGAAGAAGCTAAAAGACTGCAGCAAGGCTGGCTCCACTGACTGAAAATCATATCGGTCACTTTGTTGTTGAAAGACGACTTGAGAGGTAGTAAGATGGACCTGTTCAGTTTGTCTATCACTTTGGACTTCCCTGGAATATGCATTGCTATTAGAAAGTGGTTGGAAGATATCACCCATTGCCACACTAAGGGTTTCTCAACATAGGGGATAAGACCTGGCTCCCCCCTGCTTGTTGATGCACCAAACTACTGACATATCTGTCTGGATTGCAATTGTGCCAAGTGGAAGAGAGTCTTGGAATGCTAGCAATGCCAGAAACACCTCTCTCATCTCTATGCAAAAGTTGGCCTCTTCAGGGGACCAAGTGCCTTGAACTGTTTTCCCCAAAAACTGCTCCCACCCATCCAATCTAGGAAGTATCAGTGGTCACTATGGCCTTGGGCTGAGGAAGGATGAAAGGACAACCTTGTAATACCTGTTGCTATTCCATCCACCAGCAAAGGCATTTTTTGCATACTTGAGTTATTCTTATCTTCGCTGACATAGGCTGAGAAAATAATGACAACTGTGTTGCTAGCATCCAGTGTAGAATTCTCATGTGAAATCTTGCTAAAGGAATTAAAATTAATGCCACTGACACTGACCCCAGGACTTGCAGAATCAACTGCGGTGAAATTCTGGTACTGCAAATTATTTTCCTGACCTGCATTCTTATCATTTGCACTCTTGCTAGAGGAAGAGAAGCTACCATAGATACTGTGCTGAATGCTGCTCCGATGAATTCTAATATCTTTGTTGGTTGTACGTGAGACTTGTAATTTATGGTTATACTGCGATGTGAACAAATCTGTAGCACTTGATGTTATGCTTGTATGCCTGGTCAGGGTGGTAATGAGCCAGTCGTCTAGATATGGAAAGACCCGGAATCCTTGCAGTCTTAAGTAAGCTGCTACCACTGCCATGCACTTGGTGAACATCCTGCAGGAAGCGGTAGTACAATGCTCTGAACTGATGATATCTGCCTCCCAGCTGGAAGAGTAAATACCTTCTGGATCATCTGTTCATCTCTATGTCATAGTATGCATCCTGAAGATCTATCTAGCACATCCAGTCATCCTTGCCCAGAAAGGTCAGAATGGACTGAACCATGACCATCCATGACCATCCAGAACTGTGTGTGTCGAACTGACTTGTTCAATACACTGAGATCCAAAATTGGTCTCCAGTCTCCTGTTTTCTTTGACACTAAAAAGAATTGAGTAAATTCCAGATTCTATTTGGTCTGGTGGGACTTCTTAGATGACTCTTTCTTAGCAGCATTTGAATTTCCAACACTGCTGCTTTCCTCTGACTGGGTGGGACATTGGGAAATATCTTGATAATGTAGGAGGTAGGGAAAAGGGAATTCTATAACCTCTAGAAATAATTCTCTGCACCCAAATGTCTTTTGCTATATCTAGCCAGGCTCTCTGGTGCAGCATTAAGAGACCCTGACTGCCTCCAGACATGGACGATTGGGCCTCCTTTTTTAGGAGTGTTGAAAGGGTCTGTCAGAAAAGGAATCTTTACACCCCTAGTTCTGTGGGCCACCTCTGCATGAGGGTGTCGCCTTCCATTGTAACTCCCCCTTCTGCCTCTGGGGGCGCTATCACTATATGTGCCCTGAAAAGGACCCTGTGACTTTTTGAGCTACATTTTTTGACCACCCTTTGATTCCTGGAAAAGGACCTCTGAAGAGTTGAAAAATGTACACCCACTTCAGACAGGGTCTTCTCACTTTTCTCATACCTGGAGTGTGTGTTCTTCACTGTGGGGCCAAACAAAGCAAAGCAGAGCCGTCAAAGGGAACACTGATAAACGAGGACTTGAAGGGTTCTGCAAAATCACACAGGTGCATCCGGGCATGCCTCCTTATGGAAATGCCTGAACCTGCGGCCCTTGAAGTGCCTTCTGCAGCATGCACAATATGCCTAATGGACGAATTAGATATAGCTTGTAGGATAGCCAACTGAGAAGCTATTGAAGATTGAGCCTCAGCAGTTCCATTTACAAAAACAGATTTCAATAACTCTTTAATCGAATCTCTCTGAAACCTTGTAAAATGCACCAGATAATTCAGCAATCTGAGTGTAGAAGTCACTGAAGCATAAACACTCTTCTCAAATATGTCCATCACCCTAGAATCTCGGTTAGGAGGATGGACAGTGGAACTCTGTTCCGCATGTTCCTTTTTTGTAGCTGCCGCCACTTCAATATTACCTGCCTACTGATGGAGCCAGAATCCAGTCTGGCTTCTTGGGCATTGGTATCAGTTTCCTTCCATGCCCCACTAGAGACCAAGTCAATGAATTCATCGGCAGGTGGTGCAACCTAGGAGATAAACAGGCCAGCTCCAAAGGCTTCCAAAAATACTGATTCTTCCGGGAAAGGGTCTTGGGAAGACCAGACACACTTCTGCTTAAGGATCTCAAGAATTTCTCCAAATAAGACATCATCAGGTGGTGATTTTGAGGACCCCTCTCCTTCATCGAAGTCAATATCCATGGTGACCGACTCTTGAGGAGAATCAAAGTGCCTCCTTTTACACTTCTTCCTAGGGACTTCCTCTGTGGGGTTATCTGGTGAAGTATCAGAAGAGATTAGGATACCCTGCTGGGTAGTCTGGAAGCTTTGGGCTGGCTGTCCCAGTGGGATAGAATGTAGAGGCTCGCGGTGCAAGGTCGTATAAGAAGTAGAGGGTGATTCCGAGGGAGTAGGACCCATCTGTCCTGCCAGAGCAGGGAACACTCTCTTCATAATTTCATAGGCAGATCACTCTGGGAAGAAGACAGACAACGGAGCAGAGAAAGCAAGTTTCTGTCCCATCACCTCCCTCTGCTCCAAGAGAAACCCACCAGAGGTGGAAGCCAGAAACGATCTGGCCAATGCCAAAGCTCTGAAAGGAAGAGATGGCTCTGAAAACCTCAGAGTATACTCCAGCCTCCCAGACCAGACAGGGATGCTTTGACTCAAGAGTGCCATCCAGCTCCAAGCATGGCAGTGCTGGTGCACACAGAGTACTATATGGATCGAAGAAAGGGTATTCCTCGGATCTGAACTAGACAGACTCAAAACACTGGTATGAGAGGATACAACAACAGGCTGGATTAGAGAAGGAGCAGTAATTGGTGGAGTATTGGATGATCGTGCTTCCTGACCCGTGGAGTATTGGATGATCGTGCTTCCTGACCCGAGGAGGTAGCAGCCGTAAGAACTCACATCTGAATTTGCGCTGTAAGGAATTTTCTCATCATTCTTTCCACACCCGCTTCAGTAAGACTCCTGGAGGAATGAGAAGATGCCATTGGAGACTTAGAGCGCCTTTCCAAAAAAGGAGAAGGCAGTCTGGAAAGCATTGGATCCAAACTAGGGGAGTATGAGGTCCTGGGTAGAGGATTTTGATCCAAGACATTAGGATCCAATGAAGATTTTGCCAGATCCGATAAAGGTTGGATCGTAACAAGGTTCCGATCCACTTTCTTTATTTTCTTAGGAGGTTCTGATGAAGAACAGGCTGAAGTCTCCAAAGGGTTAGGCCGCTTCAATGTGCCTTCAGTTTTCTGTTTGGGGGATTGAGCCCCAGTAATAGCCTCAGAAAAAGAGGTGAACAGCAAACCCTTTAGTATTAATTTATTTCTACCTGCCAGAGCAAGTGGATTAAATGTGTTGCAAATGCTGCAGTCTATCTTTAAATGACATGAACCCAAGCAATAGATGCATAGAGAATTAGCATCATACAGAGGCAATTTGTGCCCACACTTCTTACATTTTTTGAATCCCAAAGGGCCTTTTTCAGATATCCTGCCAATAACATCAACAAACAAAAATACACTTTTTTTTTTTTTTTTTTTAAGTAGGAAAGGCAGAAAAGTAAAGTACCACCAATGATACTAAAGAAATTACACCAGGTGTAATTGAAAAAAAAAAGATAATGCCAGCAATGGTAAATTTAGAGCACACTATGTGTGAAAGGGTTGGGAAGGAAACTAGGCCTACTAAAAAGTGTAGGAAGCAAGACGCACCAACAAGTGTACAAAAGGAACTTACAAGTTCAGAGGTTCAGAAGAACATATATTAACCGAAATGTTTAAAAAAGGGAAAATATATGGAAAAAGTCTTATCCTCCCAAGGTGACCACATCTAGATGCGAAGAGGCAAATGAGATCAGAGATGTTAGGGGTTGGTGCATTCTGGATATGGAAGGAGCTCGAGAGTTTTTTTGAGGCTATAAGCTAGTATAATGGCAGAGTCAGATCCAAGGATCGGATCCGAATTCATTCATTGAGGGCTGAATGAAAATTGAAAAAATCAGATTTATACTTTCATAGGTTCATAGCCAAGTGCTAGGCTAACTGCCCTTGAGTGCTGAAAATTACATATCACCCCTAATTAGAATAACTGGGATCAAACCAAAGATAGTTTGATGGGACACGTGCATGGAATAAAGCATTTAGGAGCTGCTTCTGCCCATTACTAGTAGTCAAGGTATTCCTGGGATAAATTTTCTAATTCACATCTATACATCCAAGTTGCATTGAATATGGAGAGAGATGAACTTTGTTTTAGCGGTATCCTCTGTGAGATGTAACTTTCCCTCCAAAGCATTCTGCTGATGCGATAGAAGAGGTTTATATCCCTAGAATGAGCACTTCTGATGCCATCTGACTTGCTGACATGAAGTAAAAACATTAGTAATGGGTCATAGGATGTTCTTGTATACCAGAAAAAGACCATCTCTTAGCAGTCTGTAGGATACTGAGTACAGCGATAGGGCTTCGAGTCTGTCCATGTAAGACATGTTTAGGCTTTGTATCCTTTTAGTAAGGTATCCCTGTAGGCATTCCAGTTGTTGCATATATCATGCCAAAGGCAGCATTCTATTCAATGACTGGCCTAATGAGGCATGAGTAAAGGGGAGCAGTTACATACGTAGAGCTAGACACAATCTCTTTGCTTATAAGCTGTGCAATACAGAAGGACTTTCTTACAACAAAGGACCCATTGGTCAAAGGTTATGTCACTCTCCAAAAAAGTTCACAAATCCTTAACAATTGGGTCAACTCTCAGAGGCATATTGTTAACGTGGCAGTTCCCTGGGATACATGATTTTCCAAAGGATACAATAATGTATTTTTTGACATTTTCAGTCCATGATTTTGGCACCCATTATTTATTTGGGACAAGCCTTCCTGCAGTATGGCACAAGTCATTTGGGAATTCAATGACTGATCTTACATTGCAGTCATCTGTAAACTTAGTCAACCAGAGCCCTTTGGTATTTGCTTTTATTTTAGAAAAGTAGATGCTAAATAGGAGAGGTCCCAGCACACAACCCTGGGGGATACGACTGCTGACTGGTCTCTTTGTGGAATTAACTTTCCCCTATTTTGATTTCCTGCATCCTATCTTTCAGTGGGTGCCACAGGGTTTATTCCTAGTTTATATAGCTTTCCTACTGTGCCTAAGTGGGGAATTTTGTCAAAAGCATTGGCCAGGTCGACGAATGTGGTATGTACAGTTTTGCCATCACCCACTGCTTTGGTGGCTTTTTCAAAAAAATGAATCAGGTTGAGTAAGCAAGACCTGTCCTTGATGAATCCAAATTGAGACCAGTCCGGTGTTTGAAAGTTCCTCGTGTCCTGATTGATTAGTTCCAGGACAAGTCTTTCCATGGCTTTGCATATGAAGCTGGTAAGACGTGAGTCTGTAACTGCCTGCTTCTGTGAAAGGTCCTCCCTAGTGACTGCAGCTGCTCTCCATTTACTGTGTACAAAACCTAAATGTTTTTATACACTGTTCTATTAAATACATTGATACATTAAAGGCTAAAGAAGCTGGTCTCTTATTTACTTCCAATAACTGCAAACATTTTTACTGAACTGCTTGCCCTTGTACCTTTAAATTTTGCATTTCTCTAAGCAAATAATGCTCAGAACTCACAAGACTGTTTGCACCTACAGATCGCTTGTTTCCATGGAAACCTAAGAACAAAATTTACAATTGCCTTCAGCTTTAGAATTCTTAAGTTACTGAACATTTGCTAAAGGAAACAATAACAAGCTAATATCATTGTATATGCAAAAAACATTCTCTTGGCATTCATAATTTTGTCTTATTTTTCAAAACATACTTGCCACTCTACATATAACATAATCAGTGCACTTTAACACTGTATCCCAAACCCCAACAGCCTAAGATTACAGCATATTTACTCAAACTTTATTTGTCCAGCCTTTCTTCTCTTTTTATATTGTAATGCCTATATTTCCTACAATTAAGTACTCATTTACTTTAATATCTTTATCACGTACAACAATCTCCCCGACTATATGCTAATCAAATCTGCTTTACTATACAACATGCAGTTTATATCATGAAATGTTTTACACAAATACTACTTGAGAACCACAACTGTTTTACTTTCAGCTACCCTTTCCCTTCTGTGTCCTTCTACATCTTAACAACAAAAAATGAGGTATATGCTTTACAGTCCACCCACAAGTTTAACAAAGTCAACAAGCTTTATGATCTCACATTTATTCACTAAAATGTAGTGTTGCTGGTTGTCTTCATGTTCATCTCCATCTCCCAACACTAGGTAGTGGTTCAAGTCTAAGGTACTCATGATTTTTTCTAGCCAACCCCTGTGCTTTTTAGCATTTTCCTTTAGAACACTGGAAAAGGTTTCACTGAAAAAATCTATCTATGAGCTTCCTTGACAGAAGAATGAGAAGCAGAGTCTCTTCTGTTTGATGGCTCACTTTTTGTGGGATAAAATTTTGTACTTCATCCTTAGCCTGCTTTGCATCAACAAATGTTATTTGATCCTCCAGAGAAAAAAATATTCTGAATACAGCTGGCTACAGCAGCTTGGAACTCACATCTGCCTCTTGACATTCCTGGACTGCTGCAATAAACGTTCTTCTCATCTGGCTGGTGTACTATGAATAATCATTTTCCACAAACACACCATCTACAATTTTTAATACTTTGTCATTCTGCCACAGTTTTGTCAGGATCACAACTCTTTCTGCTGGTATGACGGCATCTTTACTAATACAGGTCTTGGCTGATTTCTCATGGCCAAGTTTGGAACATACACAATGTGCCCTTTCAATTAACAAATCCTACTGTGGAATACCAGTCCAGTTGCTTATTTGTGCTTTTATAAAATTAATACTGTCTGCTCATTCCAGATTCTTTGGTACAGAAGAAAATCTCAGATTTTTCTCAGAGTAATATCGCCTTTAAATCTACCATTTTTCGAAACAGCTCTTCTTGAGAAGTCTCATACTCAACTAGCCTTTTCTTCATTTCAACCTCCGATTTTTTTTTCATTTTTATCAGTTAATCTGAATACCTAGTAAAGCTTCTTCTATTTTTTCTAGCCTTTTGTTAGAGTTGATATATTTCAATAGTTCTTTTATTTTAATCAGCTCTGAGTACATTTGATTTGTTTTTTTCATCTAAATTACTGGAAGCCATTTCTTGTACCAAATCTGGATCTTGAACTGCTTTTTGCTGAAGAGATGCAGGATCCTTTTAAAGTCAGTATTTTCTCTTCAGCTTTTCTAGTTTATTTTCTTTCAGGTTCTCTAAATTTCTTAAAAGAACAAATACTCCCAATGTACACACAACTTTAATAAAAATAAAAATAAAAAAGTAAGCGCTTTCGCAGACATACACTGTCGCTTCATCAGACTAAGGCTTTAGAATGCATTAACTGTTTAAATAGGAATAGGTAAAACCTATTTGTTCCAATTAATTAATCAAATAGTATAATTGACAGATGCATTCAAGTGAAGTACAAATAATTAAAAATATCCACAAATACAAGAATATAAAACACATATTGTATATACAAAAATATATAAATACTTTTATCTGAAAACTAATGTTTAAGCCTTTTAAGTTTCAAGAAAGGTTTCACATAAAAAGCACCATTTAGCCCTCGAGATTTTTCAGCATCTAACAACAATATCCATTTCTGTTCAATTGCTTCAACCCTTGTTTCTATATCACCCCCTCGTGGACCAACTTTCAATAATTGAATAACAAAAAATTTTAAAATGTGTCTTATCAGTAGCCATAAAGTACAGTTGTGTACCTACCATAAATGTAGATGTTCGAGTGTACTCACTGTTGCAGTCATTACACTTGGGTTATCCTGTTGGCAGGCTACCCGCAGTTGGCCTGAATTCCAAAGTTCTGGACCAGCGTTGGTTGCTGTCGCCTCTTCCCAGACGTCAGTGCGCCAGGGGTATATAAGCTGCAGCCGACGCCATTTTCTTCAGTTTTACTTGCCCCGGATGTCAGGTGCCCCCAAGAAGGTAGGCAAAACATTTTGGTTATAAAAAACATACACAAAAATAAACAATACCTTCATCTACAAGCAAATACACCACATAGGTTGCATAGGATAGAGAAGTATAGATAAGTCCCAGCAAAGAAAGGGGGATGGTGGGTGGGTAACCTGAACTGCAACAGTGAATACACTCGAACATCTACATTTATGGTATGTACACAACTGCACTATGTTCATCATGTTTCACTGTTGCAGTCATTACACTTTGGTTGAATCCCAAAGCTGAAATTGGGCGGCTGGGTCTAAATAAGATTAGGAGTGGCGAAGAGGCCCTGCAGAACTGCAGTGGCAAAGCCTGCTCTGGATTTAGAGTAAAGAGGTAAGTGGTAGTGCTTGGTAAAAGTGTGCACTGAACTCCAAGTTGCAGCCTCCAAAATTTCCTTGGTAGGTACTCCTCTGAGAAAGGCTGCTAATATGGCTGCTGCCCTGGTAGAATGCGGCCTAATATTCTTAGGCACTGATTTGCCATGCTGTGCATAGCAGAAACAAATGCAGTGTCCTATCCATTTTGAAATAGTCTGCTTTGAAACAGCCTTTCCTTGTGATCCTGCAGCATATGCCAGAAATAGCTGCTCAGTCTTTCTGAAAGCTTTTGTTTTGTCCAAGCAGAAGCGCAGCTGCCTGTGTATGTCCAAAGAGTGTAGAAATCTCTCCCCTTTATTCTGGGGATTTGGATTAAAAGTTGGCAAATGAATGGTTTGGTTAAGAGCCACACTGGATACTACCTTTGGCATAAATGTTGGGTTTGTCCTTAGAGAAACCCTGTCCGGATGGAAAATGCTAAAAGGTTCCACTGCCATTAATGCCTGTAACTCTGAGACTCTTCTTGCTGAAGTTATTGCTAGGAGCAGAGCAGTTTTCCATAATAAGAATTTTATCTCAGCTGTACTGGCTGGCTCAAAAGGAGGCAGTGTGAGCTTTTCCAAGACAAAGTTGAGGTCCCATGTAGGTATCGGTGCTCTCCTTGGGGGTCTTATGTTTCTGGCCCCTCTGAGGTATTTTCTTAGCAGTGGATGTAAGAAAAAAGGAGGCTCCGTATTGTAATGAGCTGAAATGGCAGAGGCATGGATCTTAATTGATGAGAAGGACAGGCCTTTGTCCAGCATCTCAGTTAGGTACTGCAAAACCTGAGGAATATTTGGAGCAAGCGGTTCAAGTCCTTGTGCTTGGTTCCAAGCACAGAATCTCTTCCATTTTTCTGCATAAGATTTCCTGGTGCTGGGTCTCCTGGCTTCCAAAATGACATCCATAACTGCTTTAGAAAGAGGTGTGTTCTGAATGGTTATATTATTCGCCATGCAGCCAGATTTAAGGTTTTGAGTTGGCTGTGCAGGATCTGATTGTTTTGTTGGGTCAGGAGGTGAGGAATTTGAGGCAAAGTCCATGCTGGGTCTTGAGACAAGCTATTTAGGACTAGATACCAGTGCTGGCGTGGCCAGTCTGGGGCAATCAGAATCATTTTTGGCCTCTCTTGTCTGACTTTTAGGAGTACCTTGGGGAGGAGAGGAAGAGGGGGAAAGGCATAAACTGTCAGGGTTTTCCAGCTGAATGAAAGAGCATCCACCTTCCATGCTTGAGAATGATAAGTCCTTGTGCAGAATTTCTGTAGTTGGCAGTTGTGAGGGGAAGCAAATAGATCTATGTCTGGGCATCCCCATTTCCTTGTTATCATGCTGAAGACTTGTGGATGGTTTCTGCTTAGTTCATCTGCCAGAGTATTTTTCTTTCCTGGCAGGAATTGTGCCTGCAGATGTACTTGGTAGGTCAGTGCTGTGTTCCACAAAGTCATGGCTTGCCTTGTAGAGGGGGTAGGAAGGTGTGCCCCCTTGCTTGTTTATGTACTACATGACTGTAGTATTGTCCGTCTTTAGCAATAGTTGTCCTGGATGTAGTAGATCCTTGAAGGCTGTCAGGGCATTCTGTACAGCTAGCATCTCTTTCTGATTGATATGAAGATGTATTTGGTCTACGGGCCACGTGCCCTGAATACATTTTCCCGCCATGTGTGCCCTCCAGGCATAATCCGATGCATCTGTTGTTAGTGTCTGCCTGGTTGTGGGTAAAGTGAAAGGCTGTCCCTTGTTGTGGTGACAGGCCAGTGCCCACCACTGAAACTCCTGTTGTAGGCAGGGAATAAGAGTAATTATTGTTTCCAGGCTGTGGCAATGTAGAGTCCAAACACTTTTTAGATACCACTGAAGTTTCCTCATATGCAGTCTTGCATATGGAATTAGCAGGATGCCATGAAGCCCAAAGCCTGCAGAATTTTTCTTGCAGGTAGCTGGGTCTTTGTTGCCATCATTTGGAAGTAAAAAGAAGTTATGTCCTTACCATAACGTTCCATGTGGAGTGTTCATCTCACCTTTGTTCTTACACATGGGTGTCGGAGCAGATCCTCGGCTCCGAGTTGGCCGCTTAGCAAAGCTTTGCATCTAGAAGAAGCTCAAGACCAACCTACCTCCCACAATTCCCTCTGCTTCTACCTCAGATCTAGTTTGCAAAAAAAAAAACAATACCAGATCCAGCAATAACAAGGTAATCACCCATAAAGAATACATAAGTATACATAAGGAACGTAATTAGCTCAAGCCAGTAGAACAACAGAGAGACCACTAGTGGGAGACAAACAGACCAGACTTCTAATCCGTACGTTCTTCCAGACCTGAGGGTGGGAGGGTGGGGATGTAAGAACAAAGGTGAGATGAACACTCCACATGGAACGTTATGGTAAGGACATAACTTCTTTATGTGAGAGTGTTCAATCTCGCCGTTTGTTCTTACACATGGGTAGCGTCCCTAGCTCCGTTACCCTGAGTGACTCACGGAAGAACGTTCCTGAGCACAGTGGAACCAAAAGATGCTCTGTCCCTGGAAGTCCTGTCCACTTTATAATGAGTGATGAACGTATGTGGTTTAGACCAAGTGGCGGCTGCACAAATAGTGTCCAAAGGCAGACGAGCCGCATGAGCCAAAGATGTGGAAACTGACCTAGTAGAATGTCCCTTTGGTTTGGTGGGCAAACTCTGATTAGAAGCAGAATAAACGAAGGTTATACAATCAGTTAGCCATTTGGAAAGTGTACGCTTCGTCACTGCCATGCCCTTTTTGTTGTCCGCAAAGGCTATAAAGAGTTGGTCCGCTTTTCCATGGTCTTTAGTTCTATCCAGGTAGAATCTGAGTTGTCTATGAACATCCAACTTGTGCAACATATATTCCAGCTTATTGGAATGTTTTTTGAAAAATGTAGGAAGCTCAATGGACTGATTAATGTTGTTAACTGAACAAACCTTAGGGAGGAAGGAAGGGTTGGTGCGTAATGATACCCTGTCCGGGTAAAAAATTAAATATGGCTGCTTAAAGGAAAGCGCCTGAAGTTCTGATACTCGTCTGGCTGAAGTGATAGCTACCAGGAAAAGAGTCTTCCAGGACAAGAAGTTTAAAGAACAGGAAGAAGCTGGTTCAAAGGGTGGTAAAATTAGTTGGGATCCCAAGGAGCTGTAGGTAACCTAACTACTGGTCTAAGATGAAAGGACCCTTTCAAGAAGGCTTTACAAAGCCTATGAGCCATGATGGGCGCTCCGTTCTCTCCTACATGAAAGTTGGAAATAGCAGCCAACTGAACTTTTAAAGTGGCAGTAGAGGCTCCTTGATGAAACAGCATGGATAGGAACTCCAAAATCTTGTTTAGAGGGGCTACTAAGGGATCTAAATGTTGTGTAGTCGCCCAGCAGACGAAACGTTTCCACTTACCGGTGTAAATTTTAGTAGTGGAAGCCTTATGAGAGGCTACTAGAATGTCCTGAACCGCCGGAGAGAGAAGATCAGACCTGGCTAAGTAGGGAAGCGGAGCAGCCAAGCTGCTAACTTGAGGGACAGGAGTGACGGGTGAGGAGCTCCTGACGAATGAGTCAGTAGGTCTGGCACCGGGTCCAGAATCCAGGGCTCCCGCTTTTGGTGGGCTTGAAGAAAGGGGAACCAAATCTGTCGAGGCCAGAATGGGGCAATGAGAATTATAGTCCTCTCCTGGTCCTTGGCTTTCTGAAGAAATCTCGGTATCAGTGGTATAGGGGGGAAAGCGTACAGGAGACCCGGGGGCCAATCGTGAATCAGAGCGTCCCTGGGGACATCCCCTGGAGGGGGTAAAAGGGCAAAGTAGCTTCTGCATTTGGTGTTCATTGGAGACGCAAACAGATCGCAGCAAGGCTGGCCCCACTTGCGGAAGATCCTTTCCGCCACTATCTGGTTGAGGGACCAATCGTGAGGTCACAGGATGGCTCTGCTCAACCTGTCCGCTATGACGTTGGATAACCCCAGGATGTGCGTTGCTATCAGAAAGCGACCCGTGGATTCTGCCCATTGCCAAATTCTCATGGCCTCTCTGCACAACTGGTAAGATTTGGTTCCTCCTTGTTTGTTTATGTACCAGACTACGGACATGTTGTCCGTCTGAACTGCAATGGTCCCTAGAGGTAGAATGGGGGAGAAGTGTTGCAACGCTAGAAACACTGCCCTCATCTCTAGAACATTTATGTGCAGGTTGTACTCTAAACTGGACCATTCGCCTTGGACTGTTTGTCCCTGAAAGATGCCCCCCCACCCTATCAGGGAAGCGTCCGTGGTCACTGTGGCTGTTGGTGTGGGTAACACAAACGGTCGGCCGCTGATGAAATTGTGATTCTGTAACCACCAAGACAGGTGTGCTTTGCAGGTGGTCGTAATGTGAATCTCGTGTAGTGGTGACTGTTGGAACGACCACTGTGCGAACAGCAGCCATTGGAGAACTCTCATGTGTAGCCTCCCCCATGGGAACTGCAATGAGGGAAGCTGACACGAGTCCCAAGACTTTCAGGACTAGTTTGGCTGGGGACTTTTTGGACAATAGTAGGAGAGATACGTGTTCTTGAAGGGAAGCTATTCTTGCGGAGGGGAGTTTTAGTAGCAAAGAACAAGTATCTAGATCTGCCCCTATAAATGAAATATGCTGCGAGGGTTGTAACGCAGATTTTTCGAAATGTATCGAAATCCCTAGCTGAACACAAAGGCTGAGTGTGTAGTCCCTGGCCTCTATCAGTTGACGCTCGGTGGTGGCAGAAAGGAGCCAGTCGTCCAGATATGGAAACACCCGGAATCCTAGGCATCTCAAGTGAGACGCTACCACTGCCATGCATTTGGTGAAAACCCTGGGGGCTGAGGTTAGACCAAAGGGCAGGGCCCAAAACTGAAAGTGGCTGGCTCCCAGCCGGAAGCGCAGGTGATCTCTGGACACTCTGGCCATTTTGATGTGGTAGTAGGTGTCCCTGAGATCTATTGAGCACATCCAGTCGTCCTTCTGTAAAAACGGAAGGATCGATTGAAGCGTGACCATCCGGAACTTTTCCTTCTTCACAAAGGTATTGAGAGTGCTTAGGTCTAGAATTGGCCTCCAGTCCCCTGTCTTTTTTGGAACTAAAAAGAACCTTGAGTAAGTTCCGGATCCTCTTTGGTCCGCCGGGACTGGCTGGATGACTCTTTTTTCTAGCAGCTTTGAGATTTCTATAGCTGCAGGTTCTCGCAGATGGGGTGGTACATCTGGGAATCTTTTTTGTGGTAATGGGGGAACTAAAAAGGGAATTTTGTAACCTCTGGTAATAATGCTTTTTACACAATTGTCTGAAGTAAGGTTTTGCCAGGCCTGAGGGTATAAAGCCAAGCGACCCCCGACTGCCTCCAGAGCAGGACAGTCGGGCCTCCTTTCAGGAGTGCTGGAAAGGCTTCCCAGGGATGGTATCCCTGTCACCTTGGTTCTGCGGACCCCCTCTGCTGCCAGGGCAGCGTCTTCCATTTCTGCCCCCTCCTCTGCCTCTGGGGGGGGCATCACCCTGTGTGTGCCTGGGAAAGAGCCTTGGGGTTTGCGAAACCACATCTTTCCACCTTGTTGCCCTTTGGGGTATGGTCTGGATGGGGTGGAAAAACGGACTCAGACAGCAGACAGAGTCTTTCCCTCCTGCTCACACCGGGTTAGGGTCTCCTTTACTTTGGGGCCAAAAAGAGTGGCACCATCAAAAGGGGCGTTAGTAAAGGAAGACTTGAAGGCTTCCGCAAAGGAGCACAGGCGCATCCAGGATTGTCTACGAAGAGCAATCGCTGAAGCTGCAGCCCTACTCGACCCTTCGGCCGCATACGAGATGAACCTCATGGACGAGTTCACAATAGATGTAAGGGTATTGAGCTGTGTTGTAACCTTATCCGAGACAGCAGCATCTGTACTACCCTGGAGGGTATCTCCCAACTCTTTGACTAGATCCCTCTGTAATCGTGTGAAGTGTGTCAAGTAGTTCAGCGATCGCATGGAAAAAGTCGCTGAGCTGAAAATGCGCTTCCCATATCTGTCCATGGTCCTAGAGTCTCTGTTAGGAGGATGAACAGACGAGGAAGATTCGGACATCTCCTTTTTCGTGGCTGCTGCCACCACCATAGCGTCCACTGGAACTCCCTTAGTGAGGTATGACTTATCCTGAGGGGCAGTTGTATATTTGTTAGGCTTCCTGGGAACTGGCTCCACTGTGTCAGGTGCCTCCCACGCCCTTCGAGCAATTAATTCCATTAACTTGAAGGGCGGAGTGACCCAGGAGGAAGAAGGGCGAGCACCAAATGCCTTCAGCAGAACCGACTCATCCTCAGAAGGGGGTAGGGCCTGCCAATCACCTCTCTGTTTCAGGATTTCCAGGATGTCAGAAAAGGAGACATCCTCCGAGGGTGATTTTGGGGACCCCTCTGACTCATCTAAGTCAGTATCCGATGTTAAGGGTTCTTGTGGAGAATCTAAGTGCCTCCTCTTGCACAATCTTTTCCTCGGAATGTCATCGGGGGGGGGCATCCGATGAGGCCTCCGAGGAAGAAGGGACTCCCTCTGGGAGTGGCTGAGACACTGGTGCTCGATGCTTTTGTGTAGTCGAGGGTGCAGAAGAAGACAACGGACCTTTACAGGAGGGAGAAGTTGCTTCTGCTGAAGTTGTTGTCTGAAAAGACAATACCTTCCACATAAGGTCGAAGGCCCCCGGACCCCGAGCCGAGGAATCCCCCGGTTCCGAAGAACGCGGAAGTATCTCCGACGCGGAGGCCAAGGGCATCGACCCCGAGGATGGAGCCGAAGTGATCCGTGCAGAGGCGCCGAGGGGGAGAGTCGGCACCGAAACATCGGTTCAACTCTCGGTCCCGGAACCAAGGATAGATCGTCGGCTCCGCGAGTCTGGTAATGGTTCCGACGGAGTCGAGGTCAACGATGCCGACCAAGGAAGAGATGGTTCCGGCACCAAGGGCTCCACTATAATCAGATCAACATCTCCCAGCTCCGAAGGCTGAGTAGGCCTCGGAGGAGGATCAGATGGAGATAAAGGAAGGCCTTTGAGTCTCGACACCAATTGAGAGGAGACTGAAATAAGCTTGGACAGGGCCGTGTTCTCCATTAACTTCTGCACCACACGATCTACGTCGGTGTAGGAGAGGGGCCTGGAAGATCGAGTCGAAGGAATCGAGGACGGTGCCGACCTCAATAGAGCAGGAGGTGGAAGCTCCGTCACCGGTTCCAAGATTCGAGGCTCGGTGACAGAAGTTCGACACTCGGCCCCAAAGTCTGCGGAACCGGTGAACGAACCTTAAACGAAGAACTCGGAGCCGATGACATGGGCTCCGATGCCTTCGACTCCTTCGAGGATTTAGAAGCCTGGTCTGACTTGTCAAGAGCCTCTTGGAAGGCAGGCTTCAAAAGACCTCTATCCATAAGCTTCCTGCGTCTATCTGTCATGACCCTTCCACTAAAAGAATGACAAATAGAACAGTCTTCTTGTAGATGGAGAGGGCCAAGACAGTAGACACAGGAGCTATGGTTGTCGGTGACAGACATCTTTTGCCCACACTGGCACCTCTTAAATCCTGACTTAGCTTTTTCAGACATCTCTGTAAGAAAAAGTACTGTACACTATCAATAACACTGTCAAAATAGGTTAGTAAGTCCACAGTCACAGCAATAAGATTGCAAGTATCAAATTCCTAGTTCAGTAGTAGGTGGGGTAGGCCCTAAGGTAAACCTAAACTATATATATATATAAATTATATATATAAGAGTAGTTAAAGGATAACCAGACCACACACACACACATATCTCAAAGAATCCTAAGATTTTCAAGAAAAAAGTTAGGTTATCTTCCCAGTTGGTCAGAGCTCTTCAAAAACGATGCGATCGGTTGCAGCGGCAAACTAGATCTGAGGTAGAGACAGAGGGAATTGTGGGAGGTAGGTTGGTCTCGAGCTTCTTCTAGATGCAAAGCTTTGCTAAGCAGCCGACTCGGAGCCGAGGATCGGCTCCGACACCCATGTGTAAGAACAAACGGCGAGATTGAACACTCTCACATTCAGTCAGTTGCCTTTGTTTGTCTGGCGTGAGATAAGCCATCTGGGCAGTTGTATTTAAGCTTGCACCCAGGAATATTATCTCTTGAGAGGGCACTAGTTTTGATTTATTTTTGTTTACTGTGTACCCTAAGCAAATTAGTAATCTTTTTACAAACGCCAGATGCTTTAGTAGAATGTCCTTGCTCTCTGCTTGAATAAGGCAGTCGTCCAAGTAGGGATATATTTAAATTTCTTTTTGTCAGCAAAATGCAATTACTGGAGCCAGGCATTTTGTGAAGACCCTGGGTGCAGTAGATAAGCCAAAGGGCAGTGTAGAGAATTGGTAATGCACTGAGCCAGCAATGAATCTGAGGTATCTTCTGCACGATTGTCTGACTTGGACATGCAGATATGCCTCTTTGAGGTCCAAAGTAATTAGCCAAGCCTTCTTGCCCAGCATGGGGTAGAAGTTGCTGCAGTGTCAACATTTTGAATTTTGGAACATCCAGGAAAGTATTTAGAGTAGACAGGTCCAGTATTTGGTCTCCAGGCTTTGTCCATTCTGGGTACCAGGAAAAGTCTGGAGTAAAATCCTTGTCCCTGCTCTTGCTGTGGTACTTTTTGAATAGCCCTCATGTCCATGAGAGCAGAAATTTGCTTTTGTGCCTCTGCCCATTGATTGTGTGGCAGGTCTGGCATACCTTTTGGCCTTGGGAGGGTGTGAAAGTGGAACCTGTAACCTTGAGAAACAATATTCAGTATCCATTTGTCCTGGGTGATCATGTGCCAATTTTGTGAGAAAAGTGCCAGTTTTCCCCCTAAGGGTGCTGCCAAAAGGTAAGTGCTTAGCATTGGTAGAGGAACGTCATTGGGACTGTTTCCTATAAGGCTGTGATTTATCTTCTCCTTTGGGGGCTGGAGCACCCCACTGTTTAGGTCTGTATGAGCCTTGGGGCTGAGATCTGCCTCATGGGCATCTGTATCTGCCTCTTTGTGGCCTGTCTGACACTGGAAAGGACCCATTTTTAGAAGGCCAGTTCCTGCTAAATCTGGGGGACTGAACCTGTAAGAAATCCTTTACTGTCTGCATTGATTTTGCTTTATCCTCCATTTTCTTTAACACCTCTTCTGCCTTAACACCAAACAAAGTATCATGCTGTAATGGAGCATCCAATAATTTTGCTTTAACATGATCAGGTAAACTCTGTTCTTTTAACCAAGCATGCTTTCGAATGACAGAACCTGTAACTGCGGCTCTGCAGGAAGCCTCTAGTGCAGCAGTGTCCAACCCGCGGGCCGCATGCGGCCCTTAGAGCTCTTCTATGTGGCCCACGACCTTGCATGCACAAGTTTAGCCTTAAACACTTTTTTTCCATTTGCTTTTCGCGCCCGTGACAAATGTTGGTGTGCGCATGCGCTATAGCACCCTTAGCGGTTTGTTTTTTTTTGCCTGTGTTTCCACCGCTGTTATTTTGTGCCAAAGAAGCAACGTGTGTGTGTCCTAGTACTGAGAGAGTTGTACAGGGTACGGATTTGCCATCGTTGTATTTGTAAGGGACAGGACCTAACTGCAGTAATAGGTAAGTGCGAGTGAGTGAGTGAGTGCATGCATGAAAGCAAAGTGCGTGCGTGCGTGAAAGTAGAAGAAGAGTGTGTGATTGTGTGTGTCTGTTAGCCAGATTGTGTGTGTCTGTTAGCCATCATTAGTTTGCCATCGTTAAGTCTGTTAGGCCATAATTAGACATCGTTTTGCCCTCACCTGTATGTGACCACAATACCGGCTAGGTACCTTTCAACTTTGTTGCTTAATTCACATGCTATATTTTACAAAGGCATGATAAGCATTAACTAAAGTTAAACTCTAGTACAGAAAGAGTACTGTCACTGCATTGAAAGATGGCCTCGGTAACTACGCAAATATTTGTTTGAGCTGCAGCAGGGTCTCAAGTTTAAATTTTTCAGACTCCTAATACTGAGTAGTACCACAACAGTGTGGTATAGATTTGAGTTTGAGTTTACTATTTAGGAATGCAGGAAAGCTCTGCCTAAAATTAGGGACTAGGAGAGCAGCAAAAGCTACATGGATAATGTACAACTACAATGCAAGTTACTACATGCATAGAAAGGAAACAGTGGAAGTCAGCAGTAAAGATGCATTACTTAGTTTTCTTAAAACTGGTGCGGTCAACACAGGGCTGCTGCAGACATGTATGTTTGTTCAGAACACAGTTTCTCCAAACCCAACAGACCACCTACTGTGGCAGGATTAAATCAAGATAAAAATGAAGCGGAAGCTTTCATAAGAAGATAAAGGCCTTTTGGTTGAATGGTCGTACTCAATTATTTCTTTTGATAATATTATATCCTTTGAGCTTACCTGGACAACCAGCTGTCATCAGTTTTTACTTTCCTGTAAAGACCCTTTTAAACGGATCATACATTTGAAAGTTGTGTCCATTTCAACTTCCACACCTTGTATTGTGACACGTTTAAGTGTTCATATCCATAAAGATATGCATTTGCATGTCCCACTGAGGAATCCACGGTGGTACAGCGGTAGCGTTGTTGCCTCACAGCAAGAGGTACTCCTGTATGATTCTCGGCTGGAGTGCTTTCTTTGTGGGGTCTGCATGTCCTCCATGCGGTCGAGGGGCCTCTGAAAGACATGTGTGAATGGGTGTGCCTTCGCTGAAGGTTGGGCGTCGGGCTGGCAACTCGGCACCATAAAAATCGACTGCCAATCATTAGCTGACCGGAGTTCCGCTGTGGTGACCCCTAACTGGTAAAAGCTGAAAAGACTTCCAAGACTTCCATGTCCCATTGAGTGTACCCTATTACAAAATAAATTTAACTATTTCAGATCCAAAATGATTATGCTCATGTTTTAAAAGTATTTCTGAACAAAATAAGAAAAACAAGTAATGCAACATCATT
This sequence comes from Protopterus annectens, assembly GCF_019279795.1. Taxonomy (NCBI): domain Eukaryota; kingdom Metazoa; phylum Chordata; order Ceratodontiformes; family Protopteridae; genus Protopterus; species Protopterus annectens. The sequence goes on along the minus strand of NC_056739.1, from coordinate 1,322,220,488 downwards.
AAAGGGGCTGTGGGTAGAATATGGTTACCAGGTTTTAGCACCCTAAAAATGTTGCAGCCTTGTATATGATACTGACTGAGGCCAAAGTAAATGATTCACATGACTGTAAAAACTAGAGCTATGCATATGGGGTGCACAATAAAGAACTCCAGTTCTCTGTGTGCCCATCTCTCTCTCACACACACACACACACACACACACACACACACACACACTTGAGATTTATGAACTACACATGTAATGAAGCAGTGACAGAATCATCTTGAAGGCCTGAAAAGAACACCATAAGCTGTGTAAAAAGTTAAAAAAAAAAGTATAGGCAAAATTGTTTTGATGATAAAGAATGCTGGACCACGCACATTACTCAATGTGGCATAGTATATGCACATGTTCCATATGCTTCCTGATGTAACCATATCTCAAATTATTCATTTATCTGCAACCTGTATAGTACTGTTTTAAGGTGGACAGGTGACCTCTTAACCCCAGCCCTACCGTTAAGTGGCACCTTGTATTTTAGAAAATGCAGTTCACAGGAAGTATCAAATAATTACAGAATACCATGATTAAATTTTCCTTTTTACTGCATGATTTGATGCAGTTATGCAATTCATGCACCATAAAGTTTCTGATTTACAATGCTGCACATCTGTGGTCAAATTTTCTTAAGCAGCATATTTCCTGCGTTTTGAGGGCAGAAAACAGACAGGAAACAGCAAGCCACACATAAAAAAAGATTTGCCTTTGTCTGAGCCATGAATGTGATCTTTTCAGAAATAATTTAATTCCTTTTCTATGAAAACAGACTGATAGTCACAAGCAGGTAGCATGGAGAGTTCTTGCATGTAAAGAAGGAAAAGGCATTAGTGACCAGCCTCCCACTGCAAACTCATTTATATCATAAGATCAGTGAACCATGGGAAGGGTCCTGCCTATTCTAGTGTGTATTGCTGTGATGCCTACTTATAAAGCAGAATATACTGTGAGTGATAAAAGATTATGGAATTTGAGTTGGCCTATTAAAAACACAAGCATGCAAAGTCCTTGCAAAAATGCAGAAATAGAAAGCAGAGCCTCCCTCCAATGAAGTGTTGCACACATCATAAACACCCCACACTGTCACAAGTATTCCAGCATATATATATATATATATATATATATATATATATATAGGTGTGTGCTGAATAAGGATGCAGAAAAAATGTGCTTGTGTGTGTGTGTCTGTGTGTGGTATGTTTGTGAAGTAACATTTTAGGGAAGATCTACCCTAGCAAATTATCGAAATGGACATAACACAGCCCTTAAACTTAAAGAAACAGAGAAATGAAAGAAAAGGGCCATCCCCGTTTCTTAAACTCACTGAGGTGTCGGTTATGCCACAATGATCAGTGTCTCTAACAGGTAGTGATGTGCTATGCACTTTGTTTACAAACCCACCTTAATAAAAAGACGTGATAGCAAAATGAAAATAAACTTGGCAATCAGAGTCAGAGGACTTGCCAGATGTGTAGCATCTTATTTTCCATGCAGAAAAGTACAAGATATTATACCATGATCCCCCCAAAACGTGCACGCTGATTGGCCAGCGTGCCCGTTGTAAATCGAGTTATACTAATGGAAAAAGGTCCGGTCGCCCGGACTTTTTCCCATTAGTATAACTCTTTTTTTTTAAACACTGTCTCGCTATGTTAAATGGGTTTAACATAGCGAGACAGCTTAAAATAAGCAACGGAGATCTCCGTTGCTTATTTTAAAGCTGTCTCGCTATGTTAAACCCATTTAACATAGCGACATGTTAAAAAAACGGAGAAAGCAAGATCTCCGTTGCTTTTTAGTCTCGCTATGTTAAATGAGTTTAACATAGCGAGACAGTTAAAATAAGCAACGGAGATGTCCGTTGCTTATTTTAAAACTGTCTCGCTATGTTAAACTCATTTAACATAGTGGGTCACTTGAAAAAAGCAACGCAGATCTTGCTTTCTCCATTGCTTTTGCCCACAGCTCTGATGTACTGCGCAGGCGCAGTACATCAGAACTGCCGGATGCCAGACATCTGCGGAAGGGCAGTAAACAGGCATTATACTATGCCATTATTTAAGAAAAGTAACAGTTTCTTTTCTTAAATAATGTCATGGTATAATAGCAATAACCCACTTCTGGGTGTGGGTAATGCTAAATTTACCCGCGGTTGGCTTTGTTTGGTCCCTCGGGCTTACCGGGACCAAACCACGCCAACCGTGGGTAAATTTAGCATTACCCACACCCAGGCGTGGGTTATTGCTATAATATACCAGAGTCATCCTATTTTTCCTACCATTTTGCACTATGGGGCACTGTTTGACCATGTTTTCACACTGTCAGCAAGTACGTCTTGTCTGTTTTCTGCAATTTAGTTTTAAATAGATATTGTTCGAGTCAAACCATGGATGCAGTAATCGTGGTAAAAGGGCAATTTCTTCTGTTGCTTCAGATACAAAATTTTGGCTCCTAGGTTTTACCTTCCATACTACCATGTTTGGAAGAACAGACAAGACACTGCAAGAAAAGCAGTGCTGTTGACTTTTGTTATAGTTATAGTACTTAAAAACTGGAAAAAGCATGGCACAGGATTGGCCAAGATGTGGGGCTTTATGAAAACAGATTAATGAGGATAGGGAAAGGAAAAGAACTCAGAAAGTACGCATATTTTTGGGGGTCTCTTTTTAATTCCTACTGTTAACAAGTAATTATTTATCTAGTCAAAGAATGTTATCTGACAATCGTTAAAATTAATTTATGGGGAAAATATCTGTTAGCTAGGTCGAGAAATTTGGTATTTAACAATTGTTTAATAAAGTTACACAGGAAATCATATTATTTTATCTGTGTGTGCGCTACAATTTTCTTTTATTGACATTGAATGTTCATTTGTTTTTTTGCAATAAACATTGTGCATAAAAATGCACCTCTGTAATAAAACCCAAGGAGATTAAATAATGGATAGTGAGCTACTGGCCACATCCAAAACAGAAAGGGCCTAGGTATAACTACATTAGTTTTTATAAAAGAGGGCAGCCTGTGTAAAAAGACAGGAATGAAAGTGTGGTGAATCCTGGGTACACAGTGTAGAAGCACTGGCAACAGAAAACAGAAATGTATTATTTCTCTGTACATTTGGTCAGGCCATGTTGAGAGAACTAGAAATCTTTTTGGATAGCCCACTTGTGCAAGGCTAGTAACAGAATAAAAGCTTTGCAGAGAACCACAAGTTCTCATCATAAGAATTATAGAGTGGGCAAAGATGGTTAACATATTCCCTGGAAGCATGAAAGGAGAAGGGGCATGATGCCCACATTGTGTCCACTCTCAGCTACCCACTTATCTCCTTGAAAATAGCCATGCATCCTCTATCAAAACAGCTACCTCTGAGCAAGGTTCAGCCATGCTGCTGAATGTATAAGTGACATATACGCAACACGTTCCTTCAGGCAGAGTCACATTAGTTGTGACTGAAGATTTAACTTTGTGGTTCTTTTGCCATGCTAATGTGATAGGAAAAATACAAGATCTTTTTTCACAATCAAGAACAGCAACAAAAACTTCCCTTTTCAGAATGTAAAGGTTTCAAATGCATTGGAAATGAACACATTATAGAGCTGAAAGTCTGACTTACAGATACAGATAAAAATAGAAAAAGAATTTGAGTTTAATCTGTGCTCAGGTTTCTGAGCAATTGTCAAAAATCAGCCTAATTATGACCAGTCTGTAACCCTATTCCATTATGAATATATTACGGTCACTCAAATATGTTACATCTGGAATTATACATTCAAAAAGTCTAAATTTAACGTGGGTGATTATCTGCATTTTCTGTTTCTTTGCTATATGTCAATCTGTCCCTTACTTTTGATTGCTTTAGTATCACTCTATTACATGATGGAAGGTTATCTGTTTCTCTGTGGTGTGCAGAAAAGGATTTATTGCATGCAGATGATTGAATTCCTGCCTAGAGACTGACAGCCGGATATGAAATAAATGCCAACTGCATTGTGATTCATCAGGGATTCTGTAGCTGTAGTTTGCAAATTTAAATATCACTCATTTTAGAGCAGACTTTCAGATAATATTTATAAACATATACATATTTAAATAGTGTTAACCTTGGTGCCTTGTATAAAAAGGTGACTCATGCAACTAGGGCTCAGAGTGTACATTACTGTGAACACACACATTTTTGTGACTGACATATAACTTCTCACACAGCAGTTATACCACTTGTATCCAGCCTGTCACATTTATTATAAATAAAGCAGGGAAGGGGGCTGTGATTCCATCCATAGCCTATCTTTTAAGAATAGTTATAATTTAGTTGATAAGAAAGTAAAGAGTGTGGGTGAGGAAATAGTTGCTTCAGAGTTCCATTTTATTGTCTAGAAATGGTTTCTTTAATGCTGAAATTACAGATGATTGTAATGATACTTAGAAACTTCTCATTAAAAGTGTGCAATGGAAGACGCTGTAAAATTGGACTAGTTGTAACAACAGTTGGAAACCACTGCAGCAAAGCATAAGGTTAGAATATGAGTGAGGAAATCTGGGCAGTAACAAAGGATGACAAGTATGAAAGGGAGAGTTAATGGTGATGCTACTCATGTTTACAGTGTAAGTTAGAGGTAAATCAGTTTACTGTTCAGTTAAAGGTAAAGCAGTTTGTAGCTCAGTGTATGTTTGATGCTGACTTTATCGTATGAAATATATCTGGTAACATGGTGAAACATATTTACACGTACTCAACAGAGGGTTAAAGTTTACTTTGAGCACTGCTTTTGATAGATTGTTGTATCATTTGAAATGCATAGTTTTAATACAGTACTCTCTTGTCTCAGAATTCCTTCTGGTGGGCAGAAGACACCTGCTGTACATGCTGATGCAGAATGACAGAAGAAAAGCCTTCAGTTTTGTTCCTCGCCCACTCATTTGTATCAGCCTTAGAAACAGCATGTGGATAAGCACTTAGGGATCCGTCTTAGAAGTAAGAAGCCAGTATATCAATATTTTAACCATGCCAGGGAATAAAAGTACAACTATGGCTAGTTTTAATTTTTATTTCCATATTTTTTAATGTAAATTGTTAGTCACTGTTTTAAAAAAAATTATAAATATAACTAGGAATAAAGTAGTTAATAGTAGTTACCCCTTTTTTATTTTTCAGCATGGCTTCTGCATCCTGCCAGAACAAAATGGGTATGAAACAAAAATAACAGATGAAGAGAGAATTTTTCAGGAAAAATGGACCGGCGACTACTTCTTTGTTGAATCTAACAATAAAGTGCTTTGCTTAATATGCAGAGAAGTGGTATCCGCTTTCAAGGACTACAGTTTGAAAAGGCATTATACTCAAATGCACCCCAAATTAAGTGAATTGCAAGGAGTGTGCCGTAGACAGAAAATATTAGAGTTAAAAAAAAATCTTCCGTTCCAAAAACAGCCGTTTCGAAAATCAGCTACTCAGCCGGATTCTTTACTGAAGGCAAGTTATGTCGTAGCAAATTTAATTGCTAAAAAATCCAAGCCATTTGCCGATGGTGAATTTATTAAAGAATGCCTTGAAAGTGTAGCAGACATACTCTGCCCTGAAAAAAAAATCAGATTTTTCTAAAATAAGTCTATCACACCAGACGATCGCAAGGCGTGTGGAAGATATAGCCAAATCTATTGAAGATACCTTGGAATCTCGGTGTGCATCTTTCAAGTTTTACTCCATAGCTTTGGATGACAGCACTGGTGTTACAGATACGGCACAACTTGCCATATTTATTCGTGGTGTTGACAACGATTTCAGTATTACTGAAGAACTGGCCTGTTTCCACTGAAAGATGCAACAAAATCTGCTGATCTGTATAAAGCAGTAAAACAAACACTGGCAAGATTTTCCTTGACCATCGAAAACCTGTCTGGCATAGTAACTGATGGTGCTCGAGCTATGGTTGGGAAAGAAGGAAGGACTAACAACACTGATGGAAGAAGATGCAAAACAGATCAGTAATGTACGTTTCATGAAGTACCACTGCATTATACATCACGAAAATTTGTGTGCACAGACTTTAAAAATGGAAAATGTTATGAATGTTATTAAAACAATACATTTTATAAGATCCAGAGGATTAAATTCACTGCCAGTTTCAGGAGTTTCTGACTACTTTGGAATCTACCTATCGAGACATCTTGTACTTTACTGCAGTGAGGTGGTTAAGTCACAGAAAAATGCTGAAACGCTTCTATGATTTACGAGATGAAATAAAGTCCTTTATGGAGTCAAAAGGAAAGCCTGTACCCAAATTTGAAAATGCAAACTGGATGGCTGATTTAGCCTTCTTAGTAGACATCACTGCTCATTTAAACGACCTGAACCTGCGCCTCCAGAGGGAAAATCTATTAATAAATGACATGTTTCAAACAGTGACGGCATTTGAAGTGAAATTGAAATTATGGCACTGTCAGATTAAGAACAATAGCATCATTCACTTTGAAACACTGTCTGAGCAAAGCCACGTAAATACTGAAAAATATGCGGCATTACTTAATAGTTTATCACAGGAGTTTGAGAGTAGATTTCAAGATTTTAGAAAACGCCAACAACAAGTCAGTATATTTGCTACTCCATTCTCAGTTGACATCAACATGTTGCCTGCAAACCTGCAACTGGAATGCATAGAATTGGAGTAGATATGCAACTTTCTGCAAGCGTCTTTATTGGACTTTTATAAGTTATACCTACCCAAAGAAAAATATCCGTCACTTCACGAACATGCCCTGTTCATGACATCTCTGTTGGGGAGTACATACATTTGCGAGCAATTTTTTTTCTCGTATGAAGTATACAAAAAATAAAATCAGAACGAAAATTTCAGATGAGCATCTTGAAAATACTCTTCGCATCACCTCTATCAAAACCGATATAGACGCACTGGTATCAAAAAGACAAGCTCAGTGTTCACATTAAAAAGGTTATGCTCATAATGTTTGTCTACTACACAAAAGAACAATCCTGACTTGACAGCCTGAACCTCCTAATATGGACACTTTTAAGTATAACAAGAACTAGGACCAATAAGTTTGAATTCTGCAAAGGTCTGTGCCTGGCTGCACCCTTGTGAACAGGTTTCACGAATAAACATTGCCACTACTAATAAAGTCAATTATTTGTTGAAATTTGAGAAATGTAACAAACACTGGAAGACCCCTTCCAAATTTTCAGCAAACATTTGGAAAAACCTCAATTTGGAGATTTATAGTAATCTAGGGAAGAAATACAAAAAGGTGTTATCTGATGATGCTATGCCTCACTGAGTGGATCTGTGCAAGTCGTCAGCTGAAATGTGCACTCATGCAGATTGGAGAGGCAACTGCAAAAAAGCAGGTGTGAGATTACCTTGTGAAACTGGAGTGTGTTGTTGCATATTACCATGCTCTTTGTGGCTCCATAGTAAGTGGGTGAACCAAAGTTAAACATGTTCTACAAACTGTTAGTCAGTGAAACAAATGTAAAAATACAAATTGTTCATTTTTTAAGAAGTAAAAGTCCCATAATTCCTGCAAGCTGTGCATCACCACTGATGAACCTACTTTCATCTTCATACCAGCCTGACCAGACAGCAGTGCAGAAGCAAGAAAAAGTACAGTTTTGTACCTACCATAAATGTAGATGTTCGAGTGTTAATACAGCTGCAGTCGTAACAGATGGGTTCTCCTGCCGTCAGGCGGGTCCTCAGTCGGCCGAATTCCAAAGTCTAGGTCCGGCGTCGGTTGTCGTCGCTTCTTCCCTGACGTCAGTGTGACAGGGGTATAAAGGAACCAGCCGACACCATTTTCTTCAGTTTTTCTTGCCCCAGATGTCAGGTGCCCCCAGAAGGAAGGCAATACATAAATTTGTGTAATAATGCAGTGCAATATAATCAAAATACAGTAGTTGCAAGCAAATACATCATAAATGAATACCCCAATCAGGTTGTATGAGGATGTGTTAGCCTATAGGCCTGTCCCAAGAGAGGAAGGAGGGAGGGAAACCTGGACTGCAGCTGTATTAGCACTCTAACATCTACATTTATGGTAGGTACAAAAAGTACAGTTTTGTACCTACCATAAATGTAGATGTCCGATAGACATGCAACTGCAGTCATAACATGTGGGTTGTCCTGCCTCAGGCAGCCCTCGGTCGGCCGGATTCCAAAGTCTGGGTCCGACGTCGGCTGACGTCAGAGCGGCTGGAGTACATAAGCATCAGCCGATGCCATTTTCTTCAGTGTTTCTTGCCCCAGATGCCAGGTGCCCTCCAAGGAAGGCTGTAATCAAACTGGAAGACAAAAACAGGATTCCAAACAAATACATGAGCAATAAAACAAATACACCATAACAGATATCCCCAGCTAAGAGTAAGGGGGATAGGAGTGGACCCTAGGCATAGAGGGGTATGGAGGGAGGGAAAACCCGACTGCAGTTGCATGTCTATCGGACATCTACATTTATGGTAGGTACAAAACTGTACTATGTCCTTCAAGAATGCAACTGCAGTCATAACATGTGGGTAGAATACCATAGCTTAGCTGGGGAGGAGGTATGCTCTAGGAAAGAGATGGTGGGGCAATCAAACCCTGCAGGACTGCCGAAGCAAAGCCTGCTCTGGATCTGGAATATAGAGGGAGATTGTAGTGTTTGGAGAATGTATGCATGGAGCTCCATGTAGCAGCTTCTAGAATGTCCTTTGTAGGCACCCCTCTTAAAAATGCTGTAGAGGTGGCTGTAGCTCTGGTGGAATGTGGTCTGACATAGGCTGGAACAGTCTTCCCATGAAAGGAATAACAGAATCTGATGCAATGTCCAATCCATTTTGAAATAGTCTGTTTTGAAATTGCTTTTCCTTGGACTGCAGGGGCGTAAGCTACAAAAAGCTGTTCAGACTTCCTACTGGCCTTGGTTCTGTCCAGGTAGTATCGAAGTTGTCTATGAAAGTCCAAGGTATGCAAAAGTCTTTCCCCCTTATTCTCAGGATTGGGGAAGAAAGCAGGCAGATGAATGGCTTGATTTAGAGAAACCCTAGATACCACCTTTGGCATAAAAGTAGGGTTGGTCCTTAATGAAACCCTGTCTCTGTGGAAAATAATAAAGGGTGGTATTGCCATTAGGGCCTGTAGCTCCGAAACACTTCTTGCTGAGGTAATTGCCAACAGGAAAGCTGTTTTCCATGAGAGAAATTGCAAGTCAACTGAAGCTGCTGGCTCAAAAGGAGGTAGAGTCAGTTTTTCTAAGACAAAATTGAGGTCCCAGGCTGGCACTGGGGCCTTTCTTGGTGGCTTAATGTTCTTGATTCCCCTGAGGAATTGTCTTAGTAAGGGGTGAGAGAAAACAGGAGGATCAGTGTTGTATCTAGCTGAAATAGCAGATGCATGTATCTTTATTGAAGAATATGAGAGGCCACTCCAACATATCTGCCAAATATTCCAAGATGAGTGGGATGTTCAGTAATGATGCATCATGTCCCTTGCTGGTATTCCAATTGCTGAATCTTTTCCACTTTGCTAAGTAAACCTTTCTGGTGGATGGTCTTCGAGCCTCTGTTAGTATCCGCTGAACTTCCTTGGAGAGAGATAAGCTGAAGTTATTTATGGGATCTCCCAGGCTGTTAGCTGCAGTGTCTGAAGGTTTGGATGCAGTGTTTCGAAATTGTGTTGAGTCAAAAGTAGAGGCCACTGAGGGAGGGCCCACCTCCTGGTGTGACATATGCTCCGTAGTAGTGGGTACCAGTGTTGTCTTGGCCAATCCGGAGCTATTATGATTCCCTTGGGCTTCTCTGCTTTGATCTTTAGTAATACTGAGGTCATCAGTGGCAGAGGTGGGAATGCATAGATTGCTAGGGAGTTCCAGTTGAATGAAAGGGCATCTATTTTCCAAGCCTTTGGATGGTATGTCCTTGTGCAAAATTTTGGTAGAAGATGATTGAGGTGAGAGGCAAATAGGTCCACTTCTGGCTTGCCCCATGTCGAAGTGAGTTGTCTGAAAGCCTTCGGATGTAACCTCCACTCGTGTGGATCTGTGAAATTCCTGCTTAGGCTGTCCGCCAACACACTGTCTTTTCCTGGAACAAACTGGGATTGTAACTGGATGTTTAGACTCAGTGACTTCTCCCAAAGCTGCATTGTCAGTCTGCAAAGGGGGTAAGAGTGGGTGCCCCCCTGCTTGTTTATGTACCACATCACAGTGGTGTTGTCTGTCCGTATCATTAAATGGCCTTGCTGGAGTTGGTGTTGAAAAGCCTCGATAGCATGCATTACTGCCAGCATTTCCTTTTGGTTTATATGCAGATGTGTTTCCTTTGGAGACCATTGTCCTTGTATACACCTGCCTTCCATGTGCGCCCCCCATCCAAGGTCTGAGGCGTCTGTAGTCATGGTCTGTGTTATCTGTGGTTTTATGAATGACATACCTGTGTTTTCCTGGCTCACCGAGGCCCACCATAGGAATTCCTTTTGTAGGCATGGAATGAGTGGTATGATTGTCTCCAAGTTGTTGCTGTGTTGAGACCAAATGCTTTTTAGGTACCATTGAAGCTTTCTCATGTGTAGTTTTGCTAATGGAACCAGTAGAAAGCAGGATGCCATGTATCCCAGGGCCTGTAGGAATCTCCTTGCAGTCATCTGGGTGAGTTTTGCTAAACCTTTGAAGTATTGAGTTAACTTCTCTTGCTTGTCTTCTGTCAGGTAAGCCATCTGAGAGGCTGTGTCTAGTTTGGCTCCTAAGAAGATTATTTACTGGGATGGCTGCAGTCTTGACTTTTGGAAGTTGACTGTGTATCTCAGAGCTTGAAGTAATCGTATGACATAATCCAGGTTTTTTGTCAACATCAATTTGTCGTCCGCTTGTATGAGGCAGTCGTCCAGGTACGGGTAAATTTGTATCCCCTGGAGCCTGCAATGAGTAATTACTGAAGCCAGGCATTTTGTAAATACTCTGGGAGCAGTAGATAAGCCAAATGGCAATGCTGAGAATTGATAATGCTCTGGCCCTGCAAGAAATCTGAGGTATCTTCTGCAGTTGTGTCTTGATAGGGACATGCAGGTATGCCTCCTTGAGGTCCAGAGTAATCAGCCACGACTCCTTGCCCAGCATGGGAAGGAGTTGCTGTAGAGTCAGCATTTTGAACTTTGGTACTATGAGAAAGGTGTTTAATGCGGACAAGTCTAGTATTGGTCTCCATTGAGATTCTTTTCTTGGAACAAGGAACAGTCTTGAGTAAAACTCCTGTTCTTGTTCTTGTTGTGGAACTCTTTCTATTGCTTTCATTCGAGTCAGCAGAGTGATTTGCTTGATAGCCTCTGCCCTTTGATGTTGTGGTAGATTTGGCATGCCTTGTTTTCTTGGTAAGGTATGAAAATGAAACCTGTACCCTCAGTCTATAATGTCCAAAATCCATATGTCCTTTGTCAGTCTGTGCCAGTTTTCTGCAAACAGAGATAATTTCCCACCCAAGGGAGCTTCTAGTTGTTCCCTGGTAGGTGGTAGCAGAGGAAAGTCATTGAGTTTGTGGTTGTTGGGCAGGTGAAACCCCTGCGTCACTTCTTTGGTTTCCTGGCTGCCATTGTCGTCCCCTGTAAGGGCCCCTGTATTGGCCTCTTCCTCGGCCACGTCTGTTCTTACCCCTTTGAAACTTTTCTGGATTAAGAAAGGACCAGTTTTTTGAAGGCCAATTCCTACTGAATCTGGGGGGTTGAACCTGGAGGAAATCTTTCACAGTCTGAACTGATTTTGCTTTTTCTTCGATGGTCTTTAACACATCCTTAGCATTTGCACCAAAAAGCTTGTTCTTTTCCAAAGGTGCATCCAGAAGTTTTGCTTTTACATGATCTGGTAGAGGTTGATCTTTTAACCAAGCATGTCTACGCATCACTGCCCCTGTCATAGCTGCCCTACATGAAGCTTCCAGTGCATCATATCCACACTGCAGGAAGTGATTGCTTACTTGCTGAGTGTTATGTACAGCTTCCTGCAAAGTCTTCCTGTCTAAAGGATCAGGAGAAGCTAGTGTTTTTTGTAAATCTTCTAAGAGATAATCCTGATATTGGAACATATGAAAAAGGCAATTTAAAGCTCTCATAGATAAGGTAGTGGATGTGTAAACCTTTTTACCCCATCTCTCTAATGACCTTGCTTCCCTGTTGGAGGGCAAAGGATTTTTTTGAGGTGGAGGCTGAAACTCCTTTAGGCCCCTGTGAAATAGTTTCCAAATCAGCAGTATGGGCCCTGAATAAATGGGAATGAGTTTCTGGGACCCTGTAATACCTGTCTGGCTTGGCTGGAGCAGGAGGAAGAGAATAAGGGGTAGCACTAGAATCAGAATACAAATCATCCAGAACATCAAGTACAGGAGGAATAGCTAAGAGCCTGTGCTGAGGCTTCTTAAGGAAAGTCCTAAGGCGTTTCCTAGAATCAGAATATTCCTGACCCTGCCACTTGAAATGTTCCCTCATGGTGTGCAGAACTTCCCCAAAAGAAATATCCTCAGGAGGGAGGCGAGAAGGTATGGAATCTTCTGCATCCGAGTCCTCATAGGTCTGGAAGAGCTCTTCCTGGCTATCAGAGTGGACAGAGCCCTCAGAATCTTCATCTGAAGGAGAAGGGTCAGAGGGTTCAACACGGGGCCTTTTATCAGGAGGAGGCTGGAATGCTCTCTCAGGATGGGCCTGTGAACCTCTGATCATGGAAATTAAATCAGCCGCCATGGACATAATTTGTGTCTCCGGAGTCGGCTGAGGTAAGGATTTGGAAGCAATATGCTTTGTTTTGCTGGCTGCCTTAGCCCTAGTGTAGGCCTTAATAGACATGGCCATAGGAGGCCTGGCAGCTCCACGTGCAGGAGTGACCTAGTCTACAGCAATGGTCTCGGGCATTTCCTCGGTTTCGGTATCCGGAGGAAAGTCTATAACTGGCGTCGGAGTAATATCTGGAATCGGAGTAGTCGGTAATGCGGTGTCTTCGGTTCGGAGCGGTGGAGAGACCGTCTCAGAGGGAACCGGAGCACTCGCGCTAGGTTTTGGCGTGGAGTCGGTGGTAGACGCGGGCCGAGGATGTCGGTCCCGGTCTTTTCGCTTTTTGGGAGTTTGCGATGTCGGAAGATCTGACGGCATGGTGTAAGCAAATTTATCGCTGAAAAAATCTTCAGCGAACTCCGCCCGGCGCCTGAGAGTGCGCTTGTTGAAGCGAGCACAGGCTACACAGGCTGAGACGACGTGGTCTGGGCCCAGGCAAGGGAGGCAGTAAGAGTGGAAATCCTTATGAGGTATTTGTTTACCACAAAAAAGACAATTGTTAACTTTTTCAGTAATTTCTGACATCGGCTGAGGCAAGAAAAGGTCCCCAATGGGGTACTTAGCTTTTTTGATGACTTCGGTATCGTAGAATACAGGAGCTGACCGACCGGCACTTGCGAACCGCTTCTGCTTCGGGCACCGCGCGGCAAGAAAGACTGAAGAAAATGGCGTCGGCTGATGCTTATGTACTCCAGCCGCTCTGACGTCGGAGAGAAATGCGACATCAGCCGACGTCGGACCCAGACTTTGGAATCCGGCCGACCGAGGGCTGCCTGAGGCAGGACAACCCACATGTTATGACTGCAGTTGCATTCTTGAAGGACATCTGTACTATGTGGAACTAGGAGGAGCCAAAATGCCCTGCAAGACTGCAGTGGCAAAGCCTGCTCTAGATTTGGAGTATTATGGTAGGCTGTAGTGCTTGGAGAAGGTATGCACAGGACTCTAAGTGGCTGCTTCCAAAATATCCTTGGTAGGAACACCTCTGAGGAAGGCTGCAGAGGTGGCTGCGGCCCTGATGGAATGAGTTCTAATGCCTGTAGGTACAGTTTTGCCATGAAAGGAATAGCAAAAGCGCATGCAGTGGGCTATCCATTTTGAGATTGTCTGTTTGGAAATTGGCTTTCCTTGAGCTCCTACCGCATAGGCCACAAAGAGCTGTTCTGCTTTTCTGAAAGGCTTTGTTCTGTCCAAATAATAACGCAGTTGTCTGTGGATGTCCAAGGAATGTAGTAATCTCTCCCCGTTGTTTTGAGGATTAGGATAAAAAGTAGGTAAATGTATGGCCTGATTTAAAGCTACCTTGGATACCACTTTAGGCATAAAGGACAGGTTGGTTTGTAAGGAAACTCTGTCCTGATGGAAGATGATAAACGGCTGGACAGCCATGAGAGCCTGTAGTTCTGAAACTCTACGAGCTGAGATGATAGCCAGAAGGAAAGCTGTTTTCCAGGACAAATATTGCAAATCTGATGAGGCAGCTGGCTCAAAGGGAGGCAAGGTCAGTTTTTCCAGAATGAAATTAAGATCTCAAGCAGGTATTGGTTGTTTCCTTGGAGGTCTTAAATTCTTAGCCCCTCTGAGGAACTGTCTTAAGAGAGGGTGAGAGAATAAAGGTGGATCAGTGTTGTATTCTGCAGAAATGGCTGAGGCATGGATTTTGATGGAGGAGAAAGAAAGTCCACTGCTTAGCAGTTCAGCCAAATATTGTAGTATTTGAGGTAAATTCAGTTTTCCAGGATCCTGGCCCTTTTTCGCATTCCAGACACAAAAACGTTTCCATTTTGCGGAGTAAGCTTTTCTAGTTGATGGCCTTCTGGCCTCCAAAATGACATCCTGCACCTCCTTGGAGAGTAGGGCCTGCTGCGATGCTAAGGAATCTTCTATGCGGCTAGATTGAGTGTTTTTAGCTGGCTTTGAAGAGTTTTGAAGCTGTGCTGAGTCAGAAGAAGAGGTATTAGAGGCAGGGTCCATGGTGGGGAATGCGTCAGGCTCCTCAGGAGTGGGTACCAGTGTTGCCTTGGCCAGTCCGGAGCAATGAGGATCATCTTTGGTCTGTCTGCTCTGGTCTTCAATAGAACTTTGGGCAGCAGAGGAAGAGGTGGAAAGGCATAAACTGTCATTGATGTCCAACTGAAAGAGAGAGCGTCCACTCTCCAGGCCTTTGGATGGAAGATCCTTGAGCAGAATTTTGTCAATTGATGATTTTTGTGGGAGGCAAAGAGATCTATGTCTGGCCTTCCCCATTCTTGGATTATTTCTGTAAAAACGTCTGGATGCAATTTCCATTCGTGTGGATCTGTCATATTCCTGCTTAGGTTGTCTGCCAGCGTGTTTTCCTTGCCTGGCAAGTATTGTGCTTGTTGTTCCATTTGTAAGTCCATGGCCATGTTCCAAAGTGACATGGCCAGTCTGCATAGGGGGTAAGAATGTGTTCCTCCCTGCTTGTTTATGTACCACATAACTGTGGTGTTGTCCGTTCTTATCAATAGTTGACCTGGTTGCAGAAGGTCCTTGAAAGCTATAATAGCATTTATTACTGCTAGCATTTCTTTTTGATTAATGCGAAGGTGCTTTTCTTTTTGGGACCATTTGCTCTGAATGCACCGATCTGTCATGTGCGCCCCCCCAGGCGTAGTCCGAGTCGTCTGTTGTGATGACTTGATTTGCTTGAGGCTTGCTGAATGGAAGACCTGTGTTTGTTTGACATGCTTGAGCCCACCACAGAAATTCCTTTTGCAGACATGGAATTAGTGGTATTATTGTTTCCAAACTGTGGCTGTTTTGAGACCATATGTTTTTCAGGTACCATTGTAGTTTCCTTATATGCAGCTTTGCACATGGGATTAGTAAGATGCAAGATGCCATGAATCCCAGAGCCTGCAGGATTTTCCTTGCAGTCAGCCTGGTGCAATTTGCTAGTGTTCTGAAGTATTGAATTAGTTGCCCCTGCTTCTCTGGCGTGAGGTAGGCCATCTGGGTGTTTGTGTCCAAATTGGCACCCAGGAAAATTATCTTCCGAGAGGGTATTAGCCTTGATTTATTTTTGTTGACTGTGTATCCCAGAGAGTTCAATAACATTATTACATAAGCCAGATGTTTCAGAAGAATGTGCTTGCTGTCCGCATGGATCAGGCAGTCATCCAAATAGGGGTATATTTGTATCCCTTGAAGTCTGCAGTAGGCAATTACTGATGCCAGGCATTTCGTGAATACTCTGGGCAGTAGATAAGCCAAAGGGCAATGCAGAGAATTGATAATGGGTTGAACCTGCAAGAAATCTGAGGTACCTTCTGCAATTTTGTCTGATTGGGACATGCAGGTATGCCTCCTTGAGGTCCAATGTTACCAGCCAAGACTCCTTGCCCAGCATGGAAAGAAGTTGCTGTAGAGTGAGCATCTTGAATTTTGGTACGAGTAGAAATGTGTTTAGGATGGATAGATCCAAAATAGGTCTCCAATCTTTTCCCTTCCTTGGCACCAGAAATAGCCTGGAATAAAAACCTTGACCGTGTTCATGCGTAGGTACCTCTTGAATAGGTTTCATGTTTATGAGATCTGTAATTTGCCTTTGTGCCTCTGCCCTTTGATTGTGTGGCAGGTTTGGCATGCCTCTCATTTTTGGAAGGGTGTGAAAATGGAATTTGTAGCCTCTGTTTATAATGTCCAGGATCCATTTGTCCTTTGTGACAATATGCCAATTTTTTGAAAATAATGCCAGCTTTCCTCCTAAGGGGGCTGCCATTTGAGACCTGGTTGGCATGCAAAGGGGAAAGTCATTGGGTTTGCTTTCTGAAAGATTGCGAGTTGTCCTCACCACCTCTTTGTGTAGGAGCTTGCCATTGTCTGCCTCTAACGATCCTTGGGATTGTCCTCTGCCCCTCGGCGCCTATATCTGCCTCTTTGGGGTCTGTCTGTGGCAGGAAAGGACCAGTTTTGGAAGGCCAATTTCTACTAAAGCGTGGGGTTGAACCTGTAGAAATTCTTTCACAGTTTGCATTGATTTAGCCTTTTCCTCCATTTTCCTTAATACCTCCTCAGCATTAGCACCAAATAGTACATCCTTTTGAAGAGGGGCGTCTAGTAATTTAGCTTTGACATGATCAGGCAAGGCTTGTTCCTTGAGCCAGGCATGCCTACGTATGACTGATCCTGTAACAGCAGCTCTACATGAGGCCTCTAGAGCATCAAAACCACATTGTAAGGTATGCTTACCCACTTGTTCTGCACTATGCATCAAATCCTGCAACTCCTTCAAGTCTGGTTGTTCAGGTTGTGACATTTTACTTTTCAATTGTGATAACAAAAACTGTTGGTATTTTAGCATATGAAACTGACAGTTTAAGGCCCTCATGGATAAGGTAGCTGAGGTATATACCTTTTTTCCCCACCTTTCTAAGGATCTGGAATCTCTCTCAGAAGGCAATGGATTTTTAGCAATGGAGGCCTTAACTCCCTTGGGGCCCTGTGAGATGGTTTCTGGGTCAGCAGCATGGCTTTTGTATAGAAATTGGTGTGAGTCATGGACCCTGTAGTACCTGTCAGGCTTAACTGGAGCTGGAGGTAGAGAGTCCGGGTTAAGGCAGGCCTCCGAGTAAACATAATCTAGGATGTCCAAGACAGGAGGTATAGCCAGAGGCCTGTGCTGAGGAAGCAAGAGAAATTCCCTGAGCCTTTTCTTGGAATCTGAATAATCCTAGCCTTCCCAGTGGAAGTGTTCCCTTAAGGTATGCAAAGTTTCCCCAAATGAGTAATCCTCAGGGGGGGATACAGAAGGGATGGACTCCTCCGCATCAGAGTCTTCAAAAGGGGAGTAAGAATGTTCCTGATCATCAGAGTGCTCTGAAATAATGGAGCCCTGATCAGAGGAGGGGGAATCTTCTTCCACTCTAGGCCTTTTGTCCTGAGGGGGCTGAGAACCTCTGATAAGAGTAATTAAATCCTCAGCCATTTTATGCATCTGTTTCTTAGGCATGGGGCCTGGAGATGGGCCCTGTGTAGCTGGTCTCAGAGTGCATGGTTGCTTTAGACTTTGTGAAAGGCTTGATGGAGAAGGAAGAGGAAGTAATTAAATCCTCAGCCATTTTATGCATCTGTTTCTTAGGCATGGGGCCTGGAGATGGGCCCTGTGTAGCTGGTCTCAGAGTGCATGGTTGCTTTAGACTTTGTGAAAGCCTTGATGGAGAAAGAAGAGGAAGGTCTGAAGACACCTTGAGTGGAGGTGAACCTGTCCACATTCTGAGTTTCAATGCCAAGAGTGGCTTCGGTATCTGTAGTCGGGGTGTGGGCCGAGCAGCCTGCGACCTCGGGTACAGGAGACACCGTCAAAGAAATGTCGTCGGTGGTTAGGGGCTGCGTAGGCGCCTCGCTGAGAACCGGACCACGTGTAGTCGGTTCTGGCATGGTGACGGTAGAGGCCGCGGACCTCATGTGTCGGTCCTTGTCTTTGCGTTTTTTAGACAAAACCGGAGTCGGAGTATCCGACGACATAGTACAGTTAAATGCTTTCCCAAAATAATGCTGGGCAAACTCCGCCTGACGCTTAATAGTGCGTTTGTTAAATGTAGCACAAAAGCGATAGACCGAGACGTCGTGGTCTGGGCCTAAACAAGGTATACAGAGGGAATGGAAATCCTTATGCGGTATTTGCTTCCCACAAGAAATACAATTATTAACTTTGTCTGACATCGGTCTGAGGCAAGAAAAGTTTCAACGGGTACTTAGCTTTTAAGAAGACTTCGGTTTCCAAATTTTCGTAATCTCAGGAGCTGGCCGACCGGCACTTGCGAACTGCTTCTGCTTCGGGCACCGCGCGGCAAGAAAGACTTAAGAAAATGGCGTCGGCTGGTTCCTTTATACCCCTGTCACACTGGCGTCAGGGAAGAAGCGACGACAACCGACGCCGGACCTAGACTTTGGAATTCGGCCGACCGAGGACCCACCTGACGGCAGGAGAACCCATCTGTTATGACTGCAGCTGTATGCACGATGAACATCTTGCCAGTGCCATATTTCAGGGACAGATTCCAAAGCTAGAAATGTGCCTTTCCAAAGGGGTGCTCAGTTTGAGAATACCACTGATGAACCTTCATTCATCTTCAGACCAGCCTGTCCAGACAGCAGTGCAAAAGCAAGAAAGATTGCCAGAGCCATATTTCAGGGACAGATTTCAAAGCTAGAAATGTGCCTTTCCAAAGGGGTTCTCAGTTTGAGAATACCACTGATGAACCTTCTTTCATCTTCAGTCCAGCCTGTCCAGACAGCAGTGCAAAAGCAAGAAAACTTGCCAGTGCCTTATTTCTGGGACAGATTCCAAAGCTAGAAATGTACCTTCCCAAAGGGGTGCTCAGTTTGAGAATACCACTGATGAACCTTCATTTATCTTCAGACCAGCCTGACCAGACAGCAGTGCAAAAGCAAGAAATATTGCCAGTGCCATATTTCAGGGACAGATTCCAAAGCTAGAAATGTGTCTTGCCAAAGGGGTGATCAGTTTGAGAATACCACTGATGAACCTTCTTTCATCTTCAGACCAGCCTGACCAGACAGCAGTGCAGAAGCAAGAAATATTGCCAGTGCCTTATTTCAGGGACAGCTTCCAAAGCTAGAAATGTGCCTTTCCAAAGGGGTGCGCAGTTTGAGAATACCACTGATGAACCTTCTTTCATCTTCAGACCAGCCTGACCAGATAGCAGTGCAGAAGCAAGAAATATTGCCAGTGCCGTATTTCAGGGACAGATTCCAAAGCTAGAAAAGTACAGTTTTGTACCCAACATAAATGTAGATGTCCGAAAGGTATGCATCTGCAGTCCTAACATATGGGTTGTCCTGCCTCAGGCAGCCCTTCGGTCGGCCGGATTCCAAAGTCTGGGTCCGGCCTCGGCTGATGTCGCACTTCACCCGACGTCATTGCTGCTAGGGTATAAAGGCATCAGCCAACGCCATTTTCCTCAGTGTTTCTTGCCCCAGATGCCAGGTGCCCTCTAGGAAGGCTAAATTTGGATAAATGCAAACAATTCCAAACAGTAGAAAGCAAAATATATATATACATATATACATACAAACAAATACACCATAATAGATCCCCCAGCTAGCTAAAAAGAGGGGTAAGTACCCTAGGAATACCACAGAGGGGAAGGAGGGTGGGTAATCCTGACTGCAGATGCATACCTATCGGACATCTACATTTATGGTAGGTACAAAACTGTACTATGTCCTTCAAGGATGCATCTGCAGTCCTAACATATGGGTAGAATACCATAGCCAAACTGGGGGAGGAGGCACTAAGATAAAGATGGTGTAGTTAAGATCCCTTGCAGAACAGCAGTTGCAAAACCTGCTCGGGATCTGGAGTATAAAGGGAGATTATAATGCTTGGCAAATGTATGCAGGGAGCTCCAAGTAGCAGCTTCTAAAATGTCTTTGGTAGCCACTCCTCATAGGAAAGCTGTAGTGGTGGCTGTAGCTCTTGTGGAGTGAGGCCTGATATTCTCAGGAGTTGACTTTCCATGAAAAGAGTAGCAAAATCTAATGCAATTTCCTATCCATTTTGAGATTGTCTGTTTTGAAATTGCTTTTCCTTGCACTCCTGTTGCATATGCTACCAGAAGCTGGTCAGTTTTTCTGTTGGTCTTAGTTCTGTCCAGATAGTAGTGTAATTGTCTGTGCACATCCAAGGTATGTAGTAGTCTTTCCCCCCTGTTCTGTGGGTTGGGGAAAAAAGTAGGTAAATGAATTGCTTGGTTAAGTGATACCCTGGAGACCACTTTTGGCATAAAAGTAGGATTAGTTCTCAGAGACACTCTATCCTGATGGAAGATAAGGAAAGGCTGTACTGCCATTAATGCCTGTAACTCAGATACCCTTCTTGCTGAAGTGATTGCCAACAGGAAAGCAGTTTTCCAAGAAAAGAACTGTAAATCTGCTGTTGCTGCTGGTTCAAAAGGGGGAAGTGTTAATTTTTCCAGCACAAAGTTGAGATCCCATGTAGGTAAAGGTGGTTTCCTAGGAGGCTTTACATTTTTGATTCCTCTCAACAACTGCCTGAGTAGAGGATGAGAGAAGACAGGAGGATCCATGTTGTACTCTGCTGAAATTGCTGATGCATGAATCTTAATGGAGGAGTAGGAAAGACCATTGTGGAACAGTTCTGCTAAGTATTCCAGGATGTGTGCTATGTTTGCCAATGAGACATTTTCTCCCCTTGCTGCACTCTAAATGAGGTATCTTTTCCATTTGGCTGAATAAGTTTTCCTTGTGGAGGGTCTGCGTGCCACCAGGATAATGTCCTTAACCCTCTGAGATAAATCTGGTTTATTTTGTCTTATGCAATATTCCAAGCAGTTAGCTGCAGTGTTTTCAAGTTTGGATGCAGGGTCTTGTAGTTGTTCTGTGTTAGAAATAAGGGACATAGAGGTAGAGGCCATGAGTGTGTCCGAGACATGCTTCTCAGTTGCGGGTACCAATGTTGCCTTGGCCAGTCTGGAGCTATCAGGATTACCTTTGGCTGTTCCTCTCTGATCTTCAGTAGGACTTTGTACATCAAAGGAAGAGGTGGAAATGCATATGCTGTCAGGTTTTTCCAGCTGAAGGAAAGGGAGTCCACCCTCCAGGCAAGTGGGTGGTATGCTCTTGTGCAGAATTTCTTCAATTGGTGGTTGTGTGGGGAGGCGAACAGGTCTATCTCTGGCATTCCCCATTTCTTTGTTATGGTTTTGAAGATATCTGGATGCAGCATCCATTCGTGAGCATCCGTGGTAGTTCTGCTTAAGGTGTTTGCTAGTGAATTTTCTTTTCCTAGCACAAATCTGGCCTGTAGTTGAATGTTGAGATTCAGGGCCAAATTCCACAGGTCCATTGCCATCCGGCATAGAGGATACGAGTGTGTACCTCCCTGTTTGTTGATGCACCACATGACTGTGGTATTGTCCGTCCTTATCAGCAGGTGACCTTGATGAAGGAATGGTCTGAATGCCTGTATTGCATGTTTCACTGCCAGCATCTCCTTTAGATTTATGTGTAGTTTCAGCTGGTCTTGGGTCCATAGGCCTTGTATACGCTTGTCCTCCATGTGTGCCCCCCAGCCTAGGTCTGAGGCGTCCGTGGTGATGGTTTGGCTTGGATGTGGCTTTTGGAAAGGCAATCCTCTGTTCATCTGACAGGCCTGAGCCCACCACAGGAATTCTTTTTTCAGGCATGGAATTATTGGAATCTGGGCTTCTAGACTGTGCTTGTGCTGAGACCATACATTCCTTAGGTACCATTGCAACTTTCTCATATGCAGCCTGGCATGTGGGATCAATATTATGCAGGATGCCATGTAACCCAGGGCTTGCAGGACTTTCCTTGCAGTAAGCTGAGTCTGTGTTGTTAAGGTCATGAACTAGAGTGGTAGTTGCTTTTGTTTTTCTTCTGTGAGAAAAGCCATCTGAGTTGTTGTATCCAGTTCTGCACCCAAAAATGTTATCCTTTGGGATGGTACTAGTCTTGACTTTTGAATGTTGACTGTGTATCCCAAGGCTTGCATCAGTTGTATGACCTTTTCCAAATCTTTTGTTAATTTTGTCTTGTTGTCCGCTTGTATTAGGCAGTCGTCCAGGTATGGGTAAATTTGAATTCCCTGAAGCCTGCAATGAGCAATTACTGATGCCAGGCATTTCGTGAATACTCTGGGCGCAGTACATAAGCCAAAGGGCAATGCTGAGAATTGATAATGCTCTGATCCTGCAAGAAATCTGAGGTGTCTTCTGCAATCTGGTCGTATAGGGACGTGCAGGTATGCCTCCTTGAGATCTAGAGTCACCAGCCAAGACTCCTTGCCCAGCATGGGAAGAAGTTGCTGGAGGGTCAGCATTTTGAATTTTGGAACAATGAGGTATGTGTTCAGAGCGGACAAGTCGAGAATAGGTCTCCATTGATTTTCTTTTCTTGGTACAAGGAAAAGCCTGGAGTAAAATCCTTGGCCTTGTTCCATAGGTGGTACCTTTTCTATAGCTCTCATCCTTAGTAAGTTGTTGATTTGTCGTTGAGCCTCTGTTTTTTGGCTTGGTGGAAGGTTTGGCATTCCTCTCTTTTTTGGTAGAGTGTGGAAGTGAAACCTGTAGCCCTTGTCTATTGTTTGTAAAGTCCATTTGTCTCCTGTAATGCAATGCCAGTTGTCGGAAAATAAGGCTAGCTTTCTGCCCAAGGGTGCTTCCAGTTGTTCCCTGGTAGGCGGAACCAGAGCAAAGTCATTGTGTCTGTCCTGTGGAAGTGGTTGTAGTTGCAGCTGTGGCAGCACTTCTCTGGTTGGCAGGATGCCACTGACGTCCCCTGTAGGCACCCCTAGATTGACCTCTGCCTCTAGGGCGTCTATTTCTGCCTCTCTGTGCTCTGGAGGAGTCTGGAAAGGACCAATTCTTCGAAGGCCAATTTCTGCTAAACCTCGGAGGTTGGACCTGTAAGAAATCCTTGACTGTTTGGACAGATTTTGCTTTTTCTTCCACTTTCTTGAGAACCTCCTGTGCAGGGGAGCCAAACAAACTTTGTTTCTCCATAGGGGCATCCAGGAGTTTTGACTTAACATGGTCTGGTAAGGATTGTTCTTTTAACCAGGCATGCCTTCGAATCACTGCTCCAGTCATAGCTGATCTAAAGGAAGCCTCCAGTGCATCATAGCCACATTTTAAAAAATGATTACTGACCTGCTGAGAGTTATGTACCAAATCCTGAAGGGACTTGCGGTCTATAGGTTCAGGAGAGGACAGTTTCTTATTTAGCTGGTCTAACAAAAATTCCTGGTACTGAATCATGTGGAATTGACAGTTTAAGGCCCTGGCCGAAAGAGTAGCAGATGTATAAACCTTTTTACCCCATCTCTCTAATGCTCTAGATTCCCTTTCAGAGGGAAGAGGGTTTTGGCAGAGGCAGCTGCCACACCTTTAGGGCCCTGTGAAATGGTTTCTGGGTCTGCAACATGAGCGTTATACAAGTGGTAGTGTGTGTCCGGGACCCTGTAATATCTATCAGGCTTGGCAGGGGCCGGAGGAAGAGAATCAAGGGCAGAAGGGCAGTACTGGCATCATTATATGCATCATCAACAACTGATAGTACTGGAGGAATGGCTAAAGGCCTATGTTGTGGTAAGTGTAAAAAAGTCCTTAGCCTTTTCCTTGAATCTGAAAAATCCTGGCCCTGCCATTGGAAGTGTTCCCTCATAGAATGTAAGGTCTCCCCAAAAGAAAATTCTTCAGGAGGAGAAGCAGAAGGGATGGAGTCTTCTGCATCAGAATCCTCATAAGGAGAATATGGACCTTCCTGATGGTCTGAAATATCTGAGTCATCTGAAGAATAGTCTGTAGAGACAGGCTCAGGGGGTTCAGTCCTAGGCCTCTTATCTGGAGGAGGTTGACAGGCCCTGTCTGGGTGAGGTTGGGATCCCCTGATCAAAGAAATGAGATCCTCAGCCAGGCTGAGTATCTGGGAACTAGAGGTAGGTCTGTGTGAAGGAGCTTTAGTAGGTAAGGCCTTAGAAGATTTAGCTGCTTTAGCCCTGACAAAGGCCTTGATAGACATAGAAGCAGGGGGTCTAGCAGCCCCACGTGCAGGGGAAGAAATGTCTAAAGGAATAGTGTCTGACAAATCCTGGGTGCCTGCTTCAGTAGCAGTAATTTCAGTAGCAGATTCAGCCATGCTCTGTGAGGCCTCGGTTATCGGAGGCAAGCTTTCGGCCGAAGGAAGAACCGAGGACTCGGTTTCAGCCGAAACAGAGACACTCGCGGTTGGCCTAACCGTGGTTTCAGCCGAAACCGCGGACCGCGAGTGTCGGTCCTTTTCCTTGCGATTTTTAGCTAATTGTGTAGTCGGAGTCTCCGACGGCATTTTATAAGCAAAAGCGGGACCAAAAAACTCCTCAGCAAACTCCGACCGACGTCTAAGCGTCCGTCGGTTGAAGGAAGCACAGGCTAGACAAGCTGATACGTCGTGGTCTGGGCCTAAGCAAGGAAGGCAGTAAGAGTGGAAATCCTTATGAGGTATTTGTTTCCCACAAGTTAAACAATTATTTACTTTGTCTGACATCGGCTGAGGCAAGAAAGAGTCCCCAACGGGGTACTTAGCTTTTTTAGAAGTCTTCGGTAGTAGAAATCTCTGGATCTGACTGACCGGCACTTGCGAACAGCTTCTGCTTCGGGCACCGCGCGGCAAGAAAGACTGAGGAAAATGGCGTCGGCTGATGCCTTTATACCCTAGCAGCTATGACGTCGGGTGAAGTGCGACATCAGCCGAGGCCGGACCCAGACTTTGGAATCCGGCCGACCGAAGGGCTGCCTGAGGCAGGACAACCCATATGTTAGGACTGCAGATGCATCCTTGAAGGACATCAGAAGAATACATGAGCGCTTTCGACAACATATGGACATCTTTAAGAAACCAGCAAAATCAGAGGTATGATCTCATGCAAATTGAAGGGTTCGTACCTGTTAATTTTCTTTTTCTTTTTCTTTTTTTTTTTACAAATAAACTAAGATGTTAGAGTTAACTGTTATTTTAAGAATTAGAATGAGAATTTGAATTTTAGGGCAAATATTATGCATTTATTCATTGTTCAAATTCACCTTCAATACAGCCAGGGGGTTGACTTTGGTCGACCACGACAGCGATACAGTTAATTATATGGTATATTTTACATGCGGCCCCAAGACGATTTCTGTTGACTCAATGCGGCCCCTGCAAGTGAAAAGGTTGGACACCCCTGCTCTAGTGAATCAAAACCACACTGCAAGGTATGCTTTCCCACTTGCTCAGCTGCATGCAATAAGTCCTGCATTTCCTTGTTTTCAGGACATTCAGAGGTTGTAAGGTTGTAAGCATTTTCTGTTTTAGCAGAGACATTAGGTATTGTTGATATTTAAGCATGTGAAACTGGCAATTTAAAGCCCTTACAGCTGAAGTAGCAGAGGTGTAAACTTTTTCCCCCATCTGTCCAGTGCTCTAGAATCCCTATCAGAGGGAACAGGGTTTTTTGCAGTGGACGCCTTGACCCTTCTGGGGCCCTGAGAAAGTATTTCTGGATCAGCAGCAGGGTTTTTATAAAGAAATTTATGTGAATCTGGAACCCTGTAGTACCTATTTGGCTTAGCAGGTAAAGAATCAGGAGATAAACTGGATTCAGAAAAGACATCATCAACAATATCTAGCACAGGAGGGATAGCCAGAGGCCTGTGCTGAGGCAATAAAAGAAAGTCTCTGAGCCTTTTCTTGGATTCTGAATAATCCTGGCTCTCCCAGTGGAAATGTTCCCTCATGATGTGCAGGTTTTCCCCAAAAGAGTAGTCCTCAGGAGGAGAGGCTGAAGAGATAGATTCTTCAGCATCAGAGTCCTTATAGGGAGGAAGGAATATCCCTGTTCTGAAGAGGAATCAGAAGATATAGAAACCTGGTCAGAAGAGTCGTAGTCAGTGTCTTGCCTAGGCCTTTTATCAGGAGGGGGATGGGAACCCCTGATCAAAGTAATTAGGTCCTCAGCCATTTTAAGCATCTGTTTCTTAGGCATGGATGACTGTCCAGGAGAGTGCTGTACTTGTTTCTTTGTCTTTAAAGGTGTTTTAGACATTGCCTTGGCTGCTGAAGTGGTCTTGATAGTAAGCTGTGTAGGTCTGAAAACACCCTCAGAAGCTGATGCCTGCTCAGCGGCTCCAGACCCATCTGAGGGGATAGTTTCCGTAGGCACAAAACCTTGAGTTTTTAGAGGCCTAGTTGTCTCCACGTGGGAGTCAGAGGCGGCCTGTGGCTCTGAGGTAGTGGGTGTCAGGGGCTGCGAAAGCGCCTCACTGAGAACCGGCGACTGACCTAGAAGAGGCTTCTTCGTCGGTTTTGGACATCGGATGCCTGTCCTTTTCTTTGTCCTTGCGTTTTTTATGAATTCCGGTCGTCGGTTGTTCTGACGGCATTATATAGTTAAACCTTCGGACAAAGTAATGCAAAGCAAAATCGAACAGACGCTTAATAGTGCTTTGGTTGAATCTAGCACAAAACTGACAACTAGCAACGTCGTGGTCAGGGCCTAGGCAAGGAATACAGTACGAATGAAAATCCTTATGAGGTATTTGCTTCCCACAAGAAATACAGTTGTTAACTTTTACTGACATCGGTCTGGAGCAAGAAAAAGTTTCCCCAACAGGGTACTTAGCTTTATTGAAGACTTCGGATCTGAAATTCAATTTTGAAAATCTCAGGAGTCAGCCGACCGGCACTTGCGAACTGCTTTTGCTTCGGGCACTGCGCAGCAAGAAAGACTGAAGAAAATGGCATCAGCTGTAGCTTATATACCCCCTGGCGCACTGACGTCAGGGAACAGGCAACAGCAACCAACGCTGGACCAGAACTTTGGAATTCAGGCCGACTGCAGGTAGCCTGCCAGCAGGATAACCCAAGTGTAATGACTGCAACAGTGAAACACGATGAACATCATGGTTTGCTAAAGCATTATTCAGCTTTGGATTACGGATTTCTCTATTATGTTCTAATATTCTATCTTTCAGAAGTCGATTTGTTTTGCCTACATAAAAAACATGACATACCTGACAAAAGACAAAATAAAATATTAGACGTATGGTTGCAACAATGACAATCACAACCACAGAAATTAGAGTCTAGTACATCAAAGAAGAAATTAAATAGTAGCCAGGCTGTCAGCACTGACCTGTGGGTAGAATAGCTAACTGTTAGAACCAAGGGCAGCAGTGCTGGCAATTGGCCCAATGGAAGACCAGATATTGATAAAACCAAAGGGACAGGGCCAACCCTCTAGGAACAGAAGAGGGAATGACTCACAAAATCCACTTGAGTGTTTAAAAAGGTTATCATGACCTGATATACATCCATTTATATTTCCTTGATGGTCTTTAGTAGATTTAGCAGACTTAAAGGAAGCCCAGAATGAAGGCTTGATGGGTTTGGATAACTACAAAGACACCTCCTAGATCGAAAAGGGAGAAGTTTGGATCTTGTGGGGGAATGGCTTCAGAGAAAACTCAGGCTCCAGTGCGACTGTCATGAATGGAGAGTGGAACTGACCTGAAGCTGAAACCACTGCTAAAAAGGGGCTAGGTATTTCAGTAGGAACCAATGAGGTGCGATCCAGGTCTGGACACTGGTAAATATGGAGACCAGAGCCAAGGAGGCACCAGTTCCGATGCTTTCAAGGAAGGAAAGAAGAGTCACTGAAGGGAGACACGTTATTTTTTCCTGTCTCTCTTTTTTATTCTCAATTTACTTCTTCTTTCTTGTCTCTATCTTCCTTTGTTTTCTCTGTTAATTTTAGAAGAGAGGAGGCAGCTGGAGAAGGAACAGCAGTCTCTGAAGTAGCCAATTGCAAACAGAAGTGGAGCTGTTGCCAACCCAAAAGGAAAACCAGAGAAGTGAAAATATAAACCAAATTTAAAAGTATGTTTACTTTTTTTTTTCTTTTTGCATACTTTTAGTGTTTGTTTTCTGGGTAGAAGTGTTGATCTAAATTACCTTAAGAGGAGTAATGCAGGGTTCTCTGGTCATTAATGGAAGTGGAGAAACCATGCAGGTAGTTGTAAGAAGTGGAGATATGGATGGGACTTGCCAGAAAAATGGGATTAGCTTTAGAGTGTCTTATTAGAAGATGATGCTTGAGTAAGGGAAACCAAACCCGTAGAGCTGAAAATTAAGTTATGAAAGTTAATGTGTTCTTGTTTGGTCTGGTAATCTGGATGATCTTCAAAATAAGAAGACATCTTGGGGAGGTGGAGATCTTGAGGCAATTTTTGAATGGCAGCATCCCTGAGACAGTCCCCTGGAGGAGAAATCAGAGAAAATAAATTGCTGCATTTGGTGTTGGTTGGGGGGGGGAGGAGTGGGAGTAAAATGGTTGTAGTAGGGCCTACACCCAGACTAAAAGAACAGTTTCTGTACCACTGACAGATTGAGGACCACTTTTGAAGCATCAGAAAGCAACAAAGTCTGTCCACTAAAGAAATGGCTTCTCACAGAACGTGGCTTGTAAACATAATGTAATCCAGTGACTCAGTCCATTCCTACACGTCTACTGCTTCTTGATGTGGGGGCTTGAGTGAGTTGTCTCACTTGCTGATATACCAAACCACTGCCACATTGTCAGACTGCACAGCTCTTAATACCTTGAGGCAAAAAGCCTTGAAAGGATTTAGTGAGAAAGTACAGTTGTGTACACTTGCCATAAATGTAGATGTTCGAGTGTATTAACTGTTGCAGTCATTACACTTGGGATATCTGCTTGCAGTAGCCCTCAGTTGGCCTGATTAACAATGTCTTGGGTCCTACGTCGGTTGCTGTCTCTTCTTCCATGACGTCAGGTCATCAGGGGTATAAAACATGCAGCCAACGTCATTACATCAGTTTTTCTTGCCCAAGATGTCAGGTGGCCCCCTAATGGGAAGCAATTAAATCTATAAATATACAATATTACACCTCAAACAAAAAAGCAAATACACCAAAAAGCTTTTAAGCATTGAAAAGGAGAGAAGAGGTATAGCCAAAAGAAGTCAGGGGGCTGGAGGGAGGGTAACCAAAACTGCAACAGTGAATACACTCGAACATCTACTTTTATGGTAAGTGTACACAACTGTACTATGTTCTTCATGTTTCACTGTTGCAGTCATTACATTTGGGTAGATTCCCAAAGCTAAGGATGGGAGGAGGAATTTAGATAGCATTAGGACCAGCTATAAGGCCCTGCAAAACTGCAGTGGCAAAGCCAGCTCTGGATTTAGAGAAAATTGGCAAATGGTAATGCTTGGTGAAAGTATGTACAGAACTCCAGGTAGCAGCTTCTAGGATGTCCCTGGTAGGTATGTCTCTGAGAAAGGCTGCAGAGGTAGAGGTAGATGCAGCCCTGGTTGAGTGGGGTCTGATCCCCTGTGGGATAGGTTTTCCATGGTGCTTATAGCAGAAATGAATGCAATGGCCTATCCATTTGGAAATGGTTTGCTTTGAAATAGCCTTCCCCTCTGTCTCTGCAGCAATTGCCACCATCAGTTGTTCAGATTTCCTTGAGGTTTAGTCCTGTCCATATATAAGTTGTCTGTGCACATCTAAGGACTGCAGTATCCATCCCCCTTTGTTCTGTGGATTAGAAAAGAAGGTTGGCAAATGAATGGACTGATTAAAGGCCACACTGGATACCCACCTTTGGCATGAAAGAGGGACTGGTCCTGTGGGACACACTGTCCGCATGAAAGATGATGATCATGTATACTTGGGAGAAAGTAATATAGATTTTACATTCATTCCTATTATAAAGTTCATGTATATTTATGAGAAAGTATAATTGTATAAATATTATGTGTTTTTAACATCAGGTCTGTGTCACTTGCAACACCAGATGGCGCCAGAGTATAATATAAAATAACATAAACTAATATAAATTGAATATAAATTGAATTTTATTTAATATTTATTATAAATGATGAAATGAATTGCGTCAGAAAATTTGTAATATGTTTGTATGTAAAACTCATATAATATAAAGTATTTTTATAAATTTAGATACTGAATATTTCATAAAATGAGTTTGGTACAGCTGAAAGAAAGCATTTTCAGGTATTTAAGAGTTAAAAACCTTAAATTGGTTAAATATCCTAGTTGATTAACTAATTAATGGCATACTTTGTGTATAAAAGGAGTGGTTCTTCTTTTAGTGTATTTGTCTTTGATTTTCTGAAGAAGAACACGAATCGAAAACGTACTTGTATGTGTGGCGTTAAAATTGGACTGTCTCTTTGTGGAATAAACGGATTGGAGTTTTGCAGAGGCTGGACCTGATTTCCTTCAAGTGTGTGTTTCTATTTCAAGTTTTATTTTACACTTGAATCCTTTTTCTATTTTTCGCACACTGGATACCCACCTTTGGCATGAAAGAGGGACTGGTCCTGTGGGACACACTGTCCGCATGAAAGATGATGAAAGGCTCCACTGACATAAGGGCCTGTAATTCTGATACCCTTCTTGCTGAAGTGATGGCTAAAAGGGAAGCTGTTTTCCAAGAAAGGAATTTTAAGAATTTTAAATCTGCAGTAGCAGTTGGCTCGAAAGGAGGAAGGGTGAGTTTCTCCAATACAAAGTTAAGGTCCCAGGCTGGAGCTGGAGCTCTCCTGGGTGGTCTTAAATTTTTGGCCCCTCTGAGGAACTGCTTGAGCAGTGGATGAGAGAAGAGGGGAGGTTCTGTGTTATAATGAGCTGAAATGGCTGAGGTGTGAATTTTTATTGAGAAAAGGACAGGCCCTTGTGAAGCATCTCAGTTAAGTATTGTAAAATCTGAGGTAAATTGAGCACTGCTGTGCTCATCCCTTGAGATTGGTTGCAGGCACAGAATGTTTTCCATTTTTCAGCATAAGATTTTCTAGAACTAGGCCCTCTTGCTTATAAAATGACATCCATCACTGGTTTACTGAGGGATGGTAAAGGAGAGCTTAGGAAATTAGGCAGGTTGCTAGGTTCAGTGTATGAAGCTGAGGGTGCAGAATCTGGTTCTCTTGCTGAGACAGCACAGTAGGAGCCTGAGGCAGGTGCCATGGAGCCAGCAGTGACACACTGTGCAGGAGCGGGTACCAGTGTTGGTGTGGCTAGGCTGGTGCAATCAAAATCATCTTTGGTTTGTCTTGTTTGACCTTTAGTAATACTCTGGAGAGCAGAGGCTGAGGAGGAAATGCATAAACTGATTTTCCAGCTGAAGGAAAGAGCATCCACTTTTCAAGCTTGTCTGTGGAGAGCCCTTTGCGCAAAGTTTTTCCAACTGATAGTTCTGGGGGGAGGCAAACAAGTCTGTATCTGGGCTCTCCCATTTGCTTGTCAACATGTTGAAAATCCTTGGTTCCAGTTTCCACTAGTGTGGGTCCATGAGGTTTCTGCTTAGTTAGTCTGTCAGTGTATTTAGTTTTTCTGGCAGGAATTGAGCTTGTAGATGCACTTGGTAGCACAAGGCTGTGTTCCCCAATGCCATGGCTAGTCTGCAGAGGCGGTAAGAACGTGTACCTCCTACTTGTTTATGTCCCACATAACAGTGGTGTTGTCCATCTTTACCATTAATTGTCCTGGAGGAATGTGGTCCTAGAAGGCTGTCAGAGCATTCTGTACAGCTAACATTTCTTTATGAATGATGTGAAGGTGCATGTGAATTGGGTTCCATTTGCCCTGAATGCACTTCCCTGCCAGATGTGCCCCCCCCCCCCCATGCATAGTCTGATGCGTCTGTTAGGGTTTGGGCGGCAGGGGTTAGTGTGAATGGTAGTCCCTTGTTTTGGTGGCAGGCCTCTGCCCACCAAAGGAACTCTAGGCGTAGACATGGACTGATAGGAATCATTGCTTCTAGACCCTGGGAATGTTGACACCATAGGCGTTTTAGATACCATTGTAGTTTCCTCATATGCAGTCTTGCATATGGAATTAGAAGAATGCAGGAGGCCATGAACCCCAAGGCTTGTAGTATTTGCCTTGTAGGTTTTTGTGGCCACTTGTTTGAAGTAGGCTGTCAAGTGAATTTGTTTCTCTGGCGTGAGGAAAGCCATCTGGGAAGTTGTATTCAAGCTTGCTCCCAGGAATATAATTTGTTGACAGGGTACCAGGTGTGATTTCTTTTGTTTATGGTGTACCCCAGACAAACTAGCACCCTTTGTACAAAAGCCAGATGATTCAAAAGTATATCCTGGTGTTCTGCCTGAATTAGACAATCGTCCAGGTATTGGTATATTTGAATATTTCTTTGCCTGCAAAAGGCAGTGACTGGAGCTAGGCACTTTGTAAATACCCTGGGTGCAGTAGATAAGCCAAAGGGCTGTGCAGAGAACTGATAGTGCGTGTAGCCTGCTTTGAAGCATAGGTATCTTCTGCAAGATTCCCTGATTGGGATGTGCAGGTATGCTTTCTTTAAATTTAGTGTTGCCAACCAGGCATCTTTGATTAGCATAGAAAGCAACTGGTGAAGAGTCAGCATCTTGAATTTTGGAATTAACAAAAAAGGTGTTTAGAGTAGGCAGGTCCAGGATAAGACGTCATGAATTGTCTTTTCTGGATACTGGGAAAAATCTCTAGTAGAAACCTTGTCCCTTTTCTTCTTCTGGTACCAATTGAATAGCCCCTATGCTTAAGAGAGACAGTACTTGCTTTTGGGCCTCGGCTCACTGATATGGAGGTAGATCCGGCCAACCGCTTGGAGTTGGTAACGTGTGGAAATGCAATCTGTATCTTTGGGACACGATATTTAAAACCCATTTGTCCTGGGTAATGAGTCCCCAGTTCTTTGCATGAAGTGCAATATTTCCCCCCAAAGGGGCAGTCAGTTGAGAAGTGCTTGGAAGTTTTAAAAAGAAGTCATTGAGACAGTTTACCATAGGGGAGAGTTTTATTACTCCCACATTTGGAAGTGGAGGTCCCCCCCACTGCTTAGTCCTGTGCGTCCCCTGGGACTGAAGCCTGGGTGCTCTGCTGGATCTGGATTTGGACTGAGAAGGTCTGGAAGAGGCAGGAAAGGACCAAATCTTAGAAGGCCAATGCCTACTAAATCTTGGAGGTTGTACTTGTAAAAAATCTTTAACAGTTTGCATAGATTTAGCTTTTTCCTCCACCTTTTTAAGAGCTTCTTCTGCCTTGCTGCCAAACAGTCGGTCCAGATTGAAGGGAGCATCCAGTAATGTCGCTTTAACATGATCTGGCAAGGATTGCTCTTTAAGCCAAGCATGCCTTCTAAGTACAGACCCAGTTACCACAGCCCTGCAAGATGCCTCTACCAACTTGTTCAGCAGAATGCATTAAATCCTGCAAATCCTTATTTTTCAGCACAATCAGGAATCAACATAATTTTCTTTTTAAACAATTCAACAATATGCAGCTGATACTTAAATATATGAAACTGGCAATTCAAGGCCCTAATTGCCAAAGTTGCAGAAGTGTATACCTTCTTACCCCATCTATACTGCGACCTGGAGTCTCTATCAGAGGGGGTAGGATTTTTGGCAGTAGTAGCTTTAATGTCCTTGGGTCCCTGTGAAACGGTTTCAGGATCCGCAGTAGGATTTTTGAAAAGGAACTTGTGAGAGTCAGGAACCCTGTAATATCGATCAGGTTTTCTGGAAGCAGGAGGTAAAGAGTCAGGGGCCATGCTAGATTCCAAAAAGGCATCATCAACAATGTCCAGTACAGGAGGTATATCTAAAGGCCTGTGCTGGGGCAGGAGTAAGAAATCCCTAAGCCTCTTTTTAGAATCAGAGAAATCCTGACTTTCCCAACAAAAATGCTCACCGAGAATATGCAAGTTTTCACCAAAAGAGAAATCCTCTGGGGGTGGGGTGGCAGAGGGAATACAGTCCTCAGCATCAGAATCCTCATAGATGGATAAGGGTAAATCCTGGTCATCAGAGGAAACATAAATTTCAGAATCCTGGTCAGAAGTATCATAAGCAAACTCAGTCCTAGGTCTCTTAGAGGGGGAAGGTTGGCTTCCCCGGATTAAAGTAATAAGATCTTCAATCATTCTTATCATTTGTTTTTTAGGCATAGAGGCCTAACCATGTGGTCTGGGCATCAAGTTTCTAGGCATAGTTCGAGTTTTAGGCCTTGAAGAAGAAGAAGATGGTGTTGGTTTAATATGCAAGACAGTAGGGCTGAATACACCCTCAGAAGCCGGTGCCTGAACAGCGGCTCTGGAGCCATCCAAGGTAGAGACATCTGCGGGTTCCACAGTTGAAGCATCTCGCGGCATACCGGACTCCGAACGGGTCTCAGTAGAGGCCTGCAAATCTAAAGTAGTGGGTATCAGGGGCTGCGAAAGCACCTCACTGAGTACCGGCGAACTGGCTTAGGAAAAGCATCATCGGCAGCTTTGGACCTAGGTGGCCTGTCTCTGTCTTTATCTTTGCGTTTTTTCGGAATGTCAGTAGTTGGATGACTTACCAAAGTCATATCTGGATAATTGAACAGAGTACCAAAATATTTTGAAGGGTAAATATACAGACGATGAATAGTTTGTTGCTTAAATAAGGCACAAAACCAACAGCAAGGTACGTCATGGTCAGGGCCTAGACAAGGAATACAGTACGAATGAAAATCTTTGTGAGGTATTTGCTTTCCACAAGAAATACAATTACTGACTTTTACTGACATCGGTTTAGAGCAAGAAAAAGGTTTCCCCAACGGGGTACTTAGCTTTAGCTGTAGACTTCAGTTCTGAAACTTGAAAACAAAAATTTTAGGAGTTGGCCAAGCGGCACTTGCAAACTGCTTCTGCTTCTGGCACCGCACGGGAAGAAAGACTGATGTAATGGCATTGGCTGCATGCTTTATACCCCTGACTACCTGACGTCATGGAAGATGAGACAGCAACCGACGCAGGACCCAAGACTTTGATACTCAGGCCGACTGAGGGCTACTGCAAGCAGATAACCCAAATGTGATGAATGCCACAGTGAAATACAAAGAACATGTGCTATGTTCTTCTCCCATGTAATAAACACCAAGGAGATGACTGCCATGTGGAGAAATTTTATGACCACGCATTTTCTAAAGGCCTTGCTATTTATTTCCAAGAATCAACACCACTAAAGTAAAATAACCATAAACAAGTCTAACTCTAAAATACCTTGAAGCCTAGGACAGAGAAAACCACGAGTAAAATAGCCCAAAAAGTGTAAAAAGGTAAATTTCTTACTTGAATCAATGACCACAGGATGAAGGGAATGACAGGAAAGTTGAACAATTAAGAGAATTACCCCTAACCTTGAAATAATTACCACATAATAAAAAACGTATAAATCCTTGACTATGTAAAAGAGGCGGGGATAGCAGTCTTGGAAAGTTTAGGGTGTTACGCTGCCCAAAGTCATTAGTTCTGCTATTAACAAGGAAGACTCTCCTCATAACAAATCTCATTTAACAGCAAACAGTATTACTGATATGCTACTGGAATGGCATAAAAATTTAACATTTCATGAAAATACATCTTATGCTGGTCCTGCATGATGAAATGGTTGTACAGCACAAAAAAAAAAAAACAGAAAGTGACTTGAGCAGTAGAAAAGGGACACTGGACCACTTAGTTTTCATAATTCCCTACCAACTACAAATTAAAGACAGCATTCTTTTACTTCCTTATATCTTTAGCAACCACTACCTTATTTGCTGTATCAAATCAAACCGTGTTCAAATGCTAACAATAGCTTTACATTGGCAATTTTCAACAAACCCAAAAACAATTCTTTTTACTAAATGGGGGGTCCTCAACCCCAGAACTTAACTTCAGGGTCACATGACTCTGAAAAAGGGAAAAAATTTGAAGTATGCTCCATTCGATCTCCTTAGTATGAAAAAAAAAAAAACAATTATGCTGCACTCAATCTGTTGACTGTCTCAGGCATAATTCGACCAACTTCACCACAGATGAAAATAACTCCTCACAAAAAGTGGCACACTTTGAAAGACCTCACCAACAAAATTAACAGTACATGAATGTGAGTGAGTGAGTGAGTGAGTGAGTGAGTGTGTGTGTGTGTGTGTGTGTGTGTGTGTGTGTGTGTGTGTGTGTGTGTGTAAACAGATCCACACATACGTACCTATATGTTGGTGTACGACAAGCATGGTATCTCAGACTGTCCTAAAGTCATGTCCCATCAAGAAATGTTCTTGTTGTCACCCACTTCAGTGTGAAGAAAATTAATGCAACTGATTCAAGGAAGCACGCTCCATCATTAGGGATTACAAATAAAGTGCTAGAACAGAATATGGTAACCTATATAGCTACTTTCTCTTAAAAAGGCACAGTATGCAATCTCTCATAGGATTAATGATAACAAAACTGTAATTAACACAGTTATCAGCTAGTCGGCACTAATAAGGATCAATAACACTGCCAGTATATTTTGAATCAGGGGCCTATATACAGTAAAACTTTTGCATGAAGCTCAGAAAAAGTAAGTAACTCAATATTGTGCTAACTCACAAATAATACACAACTAAATACACAACTAAAAACGACCAGAGACTGCACAACATGGCTAGAAGATGAACAATAAATGTATTACTAATAAGTGCTTTTGCGCCATTACTGGTGCTTCTTCAGATCATTAAAAACAAAATGCACACATTCTAAATAGACTGCATAGGAGTGACACATATCTGAAATCTAAGTGAAATGGCACTTTTAGTTGTTGATCTTGTAATGTGTGTCAATACTGACAGAACTGATACCTTTGCACATCCTTTTCGGACTATGGAGTTTAAAGTGTTACATTAAGTAGACTGTTCGAGTCATAATTTGGGTTACTTAGCTGGGTGCAAGATATGTCATTGTTTTTATGTTGGGAAAAGGGATCGCATTAGAGAACACATCTATACGATCAACAGAACTGATGACAGGAATGCCCTAGCTAAGCATATTATTTTAGGTGGATCTAGACACACTCATTTTTTTGGTGCTTCAACTCATTTATAAGGATTTAAGGTTGGGAGATCTAATTAATAGGACTGAAGATGCTGAGCTTAGGTAGATAATGAAATTACAAGCAGGTAAGAGTTACGGACTTAATGAAATGGTCACTTTAAAACCGCATCTTTAGTTGCGAGGCTTAGCTAGATAATGCACTGTGGGCAACATTGTATTTGCACTTTAAAACCTGAATGTGTTCTGTTCAGTCATGTGACCATCTTTTCTTGACTGGGCAATAGTTTGGATTAGGTTTTTGAATTAAATGCATTTTTATCAATGAAGCTAATGTCATGTGCTGTTTTTACTGATTGTGATTGGTTGCTGTATACTTTTTATTTAGAATGTATTTTGTTTATAATGATCTGAAGAAGTGCCAGTATTGACACAAAAGCATTTATCGGTATTACATTTATCGTTTTATCTTCTAAACATGTTGTGCAATCTCTGGACTTTTTAGTTGTGTTTCAGTTGCGAGTTTTACAGGAAGACATACACACCCTTCTACATTCCAGTATTTTTATCTTTTGGATTTTCATAACTCACAAATAAGACAGTAATTAGCTCCTAAGACAATACATGTTCCTTTTTCAAACAGTGTTAAGATTTTTTTTCTCAACCACCACATATTGAAAGCACATCAAACAAAAAGCTGAATTTTTCACCACCCACTCAAAAATCACTCTTCAGTAGAATACATACAATGACAATGTTCCTTTATCCTTAGCTGCTCCATCCATGTTTCTCATCAGTGCTTTGACAAACTCTTAATTGAAGAGGTATCATCTTTTCATCAGCATCAAGAGCTGCACCACAGAGGTAGTCACCATTGTTCCCAGCAAACAACGTAAACAAAATGTGCCTACCTTGCATATCTTTCCTTATCACCAGAGATCTGATCATCATCATCATCATCATCATCATACCTATAAGCAAAACATTGTAATAAATTCACCATGTTTTACAAAACCAATAAATGCAAAATAATACAAATTGTTTGTGTAACTGTGATGCACCAAAATGCATGCAAGTAGTTTTAAAAAAAAGCTAACATTTAAAAACTTGATATTTCACTGATTTTTTCTGTTTCATACTATCTCAAAATTTTAGAGTAAGAAAGGCATTCAAAATCCTTTCACAAAGCTGCACAGTTTTTCTCAAGAATTAACCGTTCTGCTAACAGTACAGCATACTGAGTACTATATAGGAAATAATTTCATCTAGAATGATGAAGTTAGCATTTACTAGGATCTGTTGTTAAAACATGCTTATCATTGGCAAAAAATATTTTAGATGATATTTTAGCACAAATACTAAATTTTAAATTAATAAACATGCACAAAATCATACATGATGCAGCTCAAAATACTGTTAAAGCATCTTCCCTAGAACAATTAGAATATAATATAGTTAAAATGTCCAGCAGCTTGAAAGGGCATTGCAGAAAAATAAAATAACCACAAATTTACATCTCACATTTGAAGTCCCAGTCTTTTACTATAACAATCAAACCTAAAATAATGCAAAAAATGACAAACTATAAATGTTTAGGATTACAGTAACTGAGAACATTACACACAGTGACAAATATTTTACATTTAAATACTGCTTAAAAATAAATATGTGACAAGTAGCAATCAAACTCAATCAAATTTAAAGAAAAAAAAAATCAGTGCATGCATTAAGTGGTCTTAATGTTTTTCTCCATCATCAAGCCTATCACTCAGTACAGTCAGATGGGAAAATTATCACATGGATGCACTGATATCCAGTATCATTCCACAAAGGACAGTAAAGAGGGTCTGCTTACAAGTTAGGTGCATAATTATTAGAGATGCAGCATTTGGCTATACATTATACATGCGTGTGTGTGTGTGTGTGTGTGTGTGTATACATATATATATATATATATATATATATATATATATATATATATATATACACATACACACACACACACACACACACACACACACACATATACACACTGAATATGCCAAATAGCTTAGGTGTTGAATGGCATTACTTTATCAACCACAAAAGATTGAAAACCAAAATGACGAGATTGCAGTACAGCAGAGACTGGTATTTTCTCCTTTCTCCACTGTAGGAGATCTCACAACTGGCACATATAATTTGCAGGGGGTGTGGTGGTGCAGGGGCAAGTCCCCCTGTACAGAATATGTGCTTAGGTTTCAGCTTTGTGAGATTCAATGTTCTGTGGTTGATGTAATGCCATTCAGTGTTTCAGCTGTTCAGTGTTATGAATTCAAAGAATTTCATTTCCAGGCAATGTTTTTAACTGATAGTTCAATGGTCCTCTAACTATAGTAAAATCAATGTTCCCATATAAAATCAGAATGGGAACAGCTAACTCAACAAAGAAAAACAGCACATGTATAGAACATGGTCAATAATCTAGACAAAAGGGCACCAATATTGTCAATTAAAATCTAAGCACTCGCTGTAAGATCACAATGGAACACAGTCTGCTAAGACAGAACTGCAGCAGCATTGGCCTGCCAGCTGGCACAGAGGCTGGGTGCCTATCTCTGCTGCTGCTAACTCAGGATGGACCTTGTGCATCAGAAGGAATGTGTCACAATGGGTAGGATAAGGTAAAGCAGCTACTGACCAGCTCTCCTGTCCTTGGGGGGGAAATATGAGATTTACTACTGCTTGCATGACTTCTACTGGAGACTAGGGACCTAAATGGCTGCACTCTGTAAGGGAATATTATGACCTTTTTTGCAATGAAGACCTTGTGGTGTTGGGAATAATCCCATGACCATATACTTAGTTATACATTTTTAATGCAAAATGTGTGTTACTTTATGTTGACTTTGTTGCTATGGGCAGGCCCCTGAAATTTCCCCTGTAGTTACTGCATTCTATCACTATGTCACGATGGCCTAAATCCTTAATGTGAACCACCTATAGTGTATAGGCTATAATATTTTAATGTTAACTGCAGCAACATAATACTTTTATTACTGAAAAGGCAGGTTGTCAGATACATGTTGCAAGTGCAATATCATTGACCATTAACATTGGTATAATGTAGCTCTGAAATCAATTTAAGTGACTGAACTTCTAAAAAAGTAATCTGTGTTTGATCATCCAGAATTCACTGGTGGTATATGTAAATTAGCACCACCTGGTACTTTATCATCTTGTCAGTGTAGACGCACAAACTACTTAGAGTGAACTAGACCACAGAGAAAATATATTTTAAGTAAATTGTATCTTCCTCTCCTAAAGCACAACTGGAAATGAAATTCAGTATAAAACATACATGCACAGGAATGTGATTACTGCCTTTTTTACATAGATGTTATCTACCACATAGGTCTATGGAAGCATGCTGAAAGAGATGAAATAATTGAAAGCATATCGGTCCTTTTGCAAGGGATCCCGAGTGAGAGCCATGTAACGATGGCTCCCTGTCCTGATTCACAACTCCCAATGTGAGCCCTTGCTCCCCAGGCCTAGGACTCTTTCGATGCAAGACCCTGACCTCCGAGAAGTTGGGACCTCACTGTGGAGAGACATCTGAGACTGCACAGAAGGGAACTACTTAAGTATTCAAAGAGGTTGGAGAGATGCTGAACAACACGCTGATGGCTAGTGGTCATCAGCAGGGGATGAGGTGCAAAATAAGGCATAACTAATGGAACAGAGCTACTGATGCAGATAAAAAAGCATGACACAAATGTAGTGAATTAAAACTGATATTTAAGAACTGGAAGATTGTTCCACATCATGTAATTTGCATTGTACAAAAGTGCTTACTATTTCCTATTACACACTGATACATCTAAAACATGTATGATTTAAAAAAATACTAAACAAATGCACATTAATGAAAACAAGTAAAAAAATCCTACAAATGACACAGACTGGAATGGGCCAATATCCATCCTCTTTTTTTTTTCCTTTTTCAACAAATCTTTATTATGGGCAGGATATACTCAGTTTTAATAACCTATTGGATAGAAGCTAATAGTGAGCAGCCTGCATTTCACATGCATAGGTTTTCCACAGAAGGTCAGCTACAGCTTACCAAAACACTGTCTACAGAGACAAATTCTCACTGCTGTTAATTCTACATGGGATGAAGTCTGTTACTCACTTATTTTCAGTAGCAGATGAATGTCACTGTTCACTACAAAACAAAGTAGTACAGTATGAATAAAAAATGGAATGGTATGTGAATGGTGGAATATGAGCAACTTACAAACATCAGCAAAGTTTCCATTACTAATTAGATACAAATTATCAATATCTGCAAAACAACCACTAAATGTTTCCACTCTTACCCTTAAATGTACATTGTTCCTAAAATTAACACTTTCAGATATGACAAATTTACATGACTGTGAACACAACAGGCTATCAGGCTACTTAATAAAGTACTACAAAGCAGCTTATATTTTAAGTAAGCTTAAAGCTACAAACTAAAAAGGTATTTGCAATAGCCAACACATGATAAATCATAGAGTCTAAGAAAAACACCATCTGCAATCACTCTCACTGCA
The DNA here is from genome assembly GCF_019279795.1 of Protopterus annectens. Classification (NCBI taxonomy): domain Eukaryota; kingdom Metazoa; phylum Chordata; order Ceratodontiformes; family Protopteridae; genus Protopterus; species Protopterus annectens. The sequence continues at coordinate 1,322,178,657 of NC_056739.1, read as the reverse complement.
AGGAATATTGGGATTTAAATAGGTTTCCTATGTCATGAAGAACAATGATTTCTGAACTCTGTATCTAAAGTGAGCGAGCTCAGCTAAGCATTTCAATGTCAAAGTCAAATCAGAAATTCTCAGACAGCAGCATGTATTTTGCTGAATCTTGGATCCCCATAATGTTGAGATATACACTCGCTTAAAGACAACTCTACAGATTCATTTCCACTGAAATCACTACCACAGAATAAATAATGAATGTCACTTTCACTAACAAACACAGAAATACACTATTTCTGAAGGAATAAGTTCCCCCTCCCAGAACCTTCACTTCCCCTTACTTAAACATTCTAACTATGAGCAGATGAACAACTATGGAGAAACAGCAACGTTCTCTGCAAGTTATAAAAAATTCCACATCACATCTGTTGTAGAAAATCTAATTATGAAGTAATCCAAGAATTGAAACCGAACATTTAAGCAAAACATTGAAATGAACAAAAACACAAATGGAAGGCGGATTTGTCCATGAAAGTGACTTTCAATGTTACTTATTCAGTGAATGTGGGTTCAGTGAAATGACAGTCTCAGCCTTCAGCACTACTTGTTCATCCCTATGATACTTTTTTGTTTCATGCTCCAGTGGAAGTCTATATGTGTTGGTAAAGCATTTCATGACCACACTTACCTTGAAAATTTGCTAGGTCCTTCTCCATCTTCATCGTCAAAGTCCATTCTGAAAAATAACAAGTATCCTTAAAACATGGAATTTAAATGTAGGAAGCATACTCAAAATGTCAATGCTTTAAAACACAAGTTTTAGGTTTACTTTTCAAAATATCAATTTTCTAGAAATACCAAGCAATCATCTCAAAAACCTACACATTACAGAACAAGTAAAGTGTGCTCTGCTAAGGTAATGTCAAACAAAAGATTCCAAGTTGAATGCTAAAGTAATACTGAACTAACACCATTGAAATTTGGAAATTTGATCCATAAAACATTTTCAGATTAAACAAAGTACAAATAAAATAATCACAAATGTACAACAGTGAACAATTTTAGATAAAAATAAGAGAAAATGCTCCAGGACTGTCAGCCCATAGTGCAGATAAAAGGCTCCACTCTATAATGCCAGCCAGCCAGCCAACGAAGTTCACCCAGTGAACTGGGTATGTACAACTTGGAAGCATTAAGTGGTAACAACCAGTTTTTAAACCTCTTTGAGACAGGATGAGAGTATGTCATGCCTAACAGTCTGCCAAACTGGAGGGGGGGAGGTGCTTTAATTAAACTGTGTTTTGATGATAATGTCTATGACGTTTTCTGCAGGAGACATTTATAATAAATACAAAGTGTGCCAACATCAAATGCATGTTAGGAGCTAAGGAGTGTAAAATAAGCCTCCCTCTTGATGAACAGTACCACACCATATCTGGACACTCGTCTCCAGAAGACAACGTAGGACATTGTTGATGGTTGGCAACAGGAGGAGTAAAAGTGCAGTGGGGGAGACCTCTACAAGTGCTGGAAAGCAATATGCAATGTATTGTATATACCATTTATAATTCATTTGACAGGACATAAATACAACAAATGCGAAACATTACTCCAAAAGTGATTGCGCATTTGAGAAGGACATGCTTGAAGCTTGGCACACATACTGTATAAACTTAAAGTAAAGCAAGACTGATAAGATGGGATGATACACCTGGAAAGCAAGAGGTTAAACTTTGACTTTTGAATGACAATTAACATGTCACACTATTTCATACTGTATCTAGAATGTTGAATAACGATGTTACACAGTACCTTATGTGATGTAAAACTTCAATAAAAAAAGGTTAAACATTTGCAGTTTCCCCAAGAATGAGATGGAAAGTACAGTTGTGTACACCTACCATAAATGTAGATGTTCGAGTGTCTTCACTGTTGCAGTCATAACTGTAGGGTGCTCCTGCCGGCAGGCAGCCCGAGGTCGGCCAGAATCCCAAAGTCTGGGTCCGGCGTCGGCTGTATAAGCTAGTATCCTGACGTCAGTACGCCTTGGTACATAGCCCTCAGCCGATGCCATCTTCTCCAGCCTTTCTTGCCCCAGATGTCAGAAGTCCCCAACAAATCAAAAATGAATCCAAGAAGGAAACACAAATACACCACAAATAAGAAAAAAAGAGGGGATAGGAGGGAGGGAAACCCCGACTGCAACAGTGAAGACACTCGAACATCTACATTTATGGTAGGTGTACACAACTGTACTATGTTCTTCGTGTTTCACTGTTGCAGTCATAACTGTAGGGTGGAATCCCAAAGCAGTGTAGAGGGGAGGAGACTTTAGAAAGAAGAAGGGAGGCAAGAATACCCTGCAAGACAGCAGAGGCAAAGCCTGCCCTAGACTTAGAAAACAAGGGAGATTGTAGTGCTTGGAAAAGTATGCACAGAACTCCAAGTGGCAGCTTCCAAGATATCCTTGGTAGGGACTCCTCTGAGGAAAGCTGTAGAAGTAGCAGCTGCTCTAGTAGAATGACTTCTAATGGTCCCTGGAAACTGTTTCCCATGATGAGTGTAACAAAATCTGATTCCATAAGCAATCCATTTGGAAATAGTTTGTTTAGAAATAGGTTTTCCAAGAGAACTGGAGGCAAAGGAAACAAACAATTGGTTAGACTTTCTGAAATCTTTAGTCTTGTCCAAGTAAAATCGTAACTGTCTGTGCACATCCAATGAATGCAAAATCCTTTCCCCTTTATTTTGAGGATTTGGAAAGAAAGTAGGAAGGTGAATTGTCTGATTTAAAGCCACTTTCGAAATCACCTTAGGCATGAAAGTAGGATTGGTCCTCAAGGATACTCTGTCCTGATGGAAAATAAGGTATGGTTCCACAGCCATGAGAGCTTGCAACTCTGAGACCCTTCTGGCAGAGGTCAAAGCTAACAAAAGAACAGTCTTCCAGGATAGAAACTTAATATCTGAAGATGCAGCAGGCTCAAAAGGAGGCAAAGTAAGTTTTTCTAAAACATAATTAAGATCCCAGGCAGGGACAGGAGGGGTCCTTGGAGGCCGCAAATTTTTAGCCCCTCTCAAGAACTGCTTCACCAAAGGATGTGAAAAAACAGGAGGATCAGAACTGAAATGCGCAGAGATAGCAGAAGCATGAATCTTAATGGAAGAAAAGGAAAGTCCTTTAGATAAAAATTCCGAAAGGTAAAGCAAAATAGAGGAGAGATCAGGAACCTGAGGATCAGAGCCTCGGTCCTGCATCCAAATAGAAAACCTCTTCCATTTAGAGGCATAGGATTTCCTAGTGCTAGGCCGTCTAGCTTCCAAAAGAACATCCAAAACTTGTTTGGGAAGACTAGAGGAAATCAAATTCCTTTAAAGAGCCAAGCTGCCAGGCAAAGGGTCTTGAGATTGGAATGTAGTAACTGACCCTGATGCTGTGACAGAAGCGAAGGGTTCAGTGGGAGAATCCAAGGAGGCCCCGAGAACAGGAGCTTTAAGGTTGGATACCAAAACTGTCGAGGCCAATTTGGAGCAATCAAGATGAGGAACTTGGGCTTGTCCTGTTTTATCTTCAGTAGTACCCGAGGCAGTAGAGGAAGGGGAGGGAAGGCATATGCTGAAAGGCTTCTCCAGCTGAAGGACAGGGCATCCACTCTCCATGCTGTTTTGTGGAAGGACCTGGTGCAAAAGCGAGGCAGCTGATGATTGAGATGGGATGCAAACAGATCTATCTGGGGACATCCCCAAACTGCAGTAATCCTGTTGAACAAGTTGGTGTCTAGCATCCATTCGTGAGGATCTGAAATGTTTCTGCTCAGGCTGTCTGCTAAGAGATTCTGTTTCCTGGAATGAATTGAGCCTGGAGATGCAGATTCAACTTTAGAGCTGTGTCCCATAAACCCATAGCTAGTCTGCAAAGAGGGTATGAATGAGAACCCCCCTGCTTGTTGATGTACCACATGACCGTGGTGTTGTCTGTGCGAATTAGCAGAGGCCCTGGTTGTAAAAGGTTTTGAAGGCTAAAGGGCATTTTGAACTGCCAACATTTCCTTCAGATTGATGTGCCAGTGAAGATGGTCCTTTGTCCAGGTTCCCTGCTGGCAATTGTCTAGAAAGTGTGCTCCCCAAGCATAATCCGAGGCGTCCGTGGTTAGGATTTGAGTAGGTTGAGGGAGACGAAAAGGTTTTCCTTCGTTTAAAGTGCATGCCCTGGACCACCAGAGGAACTCCTTCTGGAGGCAGGGGATCAGAGGAATCAGAATATCCAGATCGTGGTAATGCTGTGACCATACACTTTTCAGATACCATTGAAGCTTTCTCATGTGAAGCCTTGCGTTTGGAATCAACAGAATGCAGGAAGCCATGTAGCCCAGAGCCTGCAGGAATTTCCTTGCAGTGAGCTGAGATAGAGTTGCCAAGGTGTTGAAAGTAGAAGCCAGCTGAGTTTGTTTTTCTTGGGTGAGGTAGGCCCTTTGTAAGGTTGTATTTAAGAGGGCTCCCAAGAATACCATTTGTTGAGAAGGGATCAAATGTGACTTTTTTATGTTCACTGAGAATCCCAGTAGTAGGAGAAGACGTTGAACAAAGTCCAGATGTTGAAGCAGAAGATCTTTGCTGTCTGCCTGAATAAGGCAGTCGTCCAAATAGGGGTAAATCTGGATCCCCTGAAGTCTGCAGTAAGCCACTACTGGTGCCAGGCACTTGGTGAAAACTCTGGGCGCAGTAGATAAACCAAAGGGCAGAACAGAGAATTGAAAGTGCCTCGAACCTGCCTTGAACCTGAGGAATTTCCTGCGTTCTTGTCTGATAGGGATATGCAAATAGGCTTCCTTTAAGTCCAATGTCACCATCCAGGCGCCCTGAGAGAGCATTGGAATTAGCTGTTGCAGAGTAAGCATCTTGAACTTTGGAATTTCCAAAAGGTGTTTAACACAGAAAGGTCCAGAATAGGTCTCCATGAGTTTTGTTTTCTGGGAACCAGAAACAGCCTTGAATAAAACCCTTTTCCCATTTCCGAGAGTGGAACAGGCTCTATGGCTCTCATGGCCAGAAGAGCATCCACTTGAGTTAAGGCCTCTGACCATTGAAGTTTTGGCAGATCTGGCCAACCGTGAGTCCTTGGCAAAGTGTGAAAGTGGAACTTGTAACCTTTTAAAATCACGTCCAATACCCATCTGTCCTGGGTAATATGAGTCCAATTTCTGTAAAAGAGACAGTTTTCCTCCGAGGGCGTCCAGGTGAAGGGGTCCTGAAGCCCAACCGAGAGAGTCATTGAGTTTGCTTTCTTTGAGATTGGGATCTGTCTTCTCCCCTTCTAGGTGAAGAAGCAGTCCATTGTCTAGATCTGTAAGAGGTCTGGCCTTGACCACGACCTCTGGAGCGTCTATATCTTCCCCTTTGAGGCCTGTCAGACGTGGGAAAGGACCAATTTTTAGAGGGCCAATTCCTGGAAAATCTAGGAGGCTGAACTTGCAAGAAATCTTTTACAGTCTGCATGGACTTTGCCTTTTCTTCCATCTTTTTAATAACTTCCTCAGCCTTAGAACCAAAAAGAACATCTTGTTGAACAGGGGCATCTAATAACTTAGCCTTAACCTGTTCAGGTAAACTTTGTTCACGAAGCCAGGCATGTCTCCTAATCACAGTACCAGAGGCAGCAGCCCTGCACGAAGCATCCAAAGCATCAAAACCACAACGTAAGCTATGCTTGTTAACCTGTTCAGTAGCATGCAAAACATCCTGAAGTTCCTTATCCTCTGCACAAGCAGGAAGGGAAGCAAGCTTTTGCTTTAAAACAGACAAAAGAAATTGCTGATATTTAAACATATGAAACTGGCAATTTAAAGCCCTTACAGACAGGGTAGCAGAAGTATATACCTTTTTCCCCACCTGACTAAAGCACGAGAATCCTTCTCAGAGGGAATAGGATTTTTAGAAGTAGCAACCTTAGCAGCCTTAGAGCCCTGAGAAATAGTTTCAGGATCCGCAGAAGGGTTTTTAAATAAAAATAAATGAGAGTCAGGAACCCTATAAAATCTATCAGGCTTAGAAGGAGCAGGAGGCATGGAATCAGGATTCAAATTAGCCTCAGTAAAAGCATCATCTACAATGTCCAAGACAGGAGGGATAGCTAAAGGCCTATGCTGAGGAAGAAGAAGAAATTCTCTAAACCTCTTTTTGGAAGCAGAATATTCCTGTCCTTCCCAATGAAAATGTTCCCTCATCTCATGCAAGGTTTCCCCAAAAGAAAAATCCTCAGGCGGAGAGGCCGAGGGCAAAGAATCCTCAGCATCCGAATCCTCATAAGGGGGAAAGGAATAGTCCTGATCAGGGGAAGAAACAGAAGATACAGAAGCCTGGTCAGAGGAATCCAGAGTAATATCCTGTCTAGGCCTTTTCTCAGGAGGGGGGTGAGAACCCCTAATCATTGTAAGCAAATCTTCAGCCATCCTCAATAATTGTTTTTGTGTCTTGGGAGTGGATTCAGAAGCAGCTTGAGCTGGAACTTTAGACTTAGCAGGAGTCTTTGTCTTTGCCTTTGCCTTTGAAATAGTGATGTGAGTAGGCCTGAAAACCCCCTCAGAAGACGGTACCTGCACAGCGGTTCCGGACCCATCTGAAGGAGCGACGTCCGAAGGTCCTGCAGCAGTTAAAATAGTGGGCCTTGATGGCTCCCCATGGGAGTCCGTATCGGCCATCGGTTCAGAAGTGGCGGACGACAGGGGCTGCAAAAGCGCCTCACTGACGGCAGCCGAACCGGACGCTGGCTCCAGCTGCAACGAGTCCTGTTTGGACCTCGGAGGCCTGTCTTTATCTTTGCGCTTCTTTTGAACTCCGGTAGTGTCCGACGACATTCTATAATTGAAGCGTCTGCCAAAATAATTTAAAGCCCAATCGTACCTGCGCTTGATAGTACGAGAGTTGAACCTGGCACAGAACCGACAACAAGAAACGTCGTGGTCAGGGCCTAAGCAAGGTAGACAGTAAGAGTGGAAATCTTTATGAGGTATTTGTTTCCCACACGCTATACAATTATTAACTTTTTCTGACATCGGAGGAACAAGAAAAAGATTCCCCAATGGGGTACTTAGCTTTGAGAAGAGAAGTAAGAACTTCGGACCGACAACAACCAAATACGCTGTTCGAAAATCGCCAACCAACGTTTTGCGAGCTGCTTTCCACCGCACAGCAAGAAAGACTGGAGAAGATGGTGTCGGCTGAGGGCTATGTACCAAGGCGTACTGACGTCAGGATACTAGCTTATACAGCCGACGCCGGACCCAGACTTTGGGATTCTGGCCGACCTCGGGCTGCCTGCCGGCAGGAGCACCCTACAGTTATGACTGCAACAGTGAAACACGAAGAACATCTTAAAAAATCATGTTTATAACTTGTCTGTGACACTATAAAAGTGATCAAATCATACCTCCAAAGAGCACAGGCGTACACAAACTTTAAGCTAACATGCATACTAAAAATAAAGGATACTCCCAGCCAACAGTTTAACATGACTGGAGACAGGAATTCCAACCACTGTATAATAATTTGAACTGGCTGAATAAGACAGCATTTGAATCTATCCTCACAGGGCAAAACTAAAAGGTGGCTACTTACTAGTCACCTGAGCAGCACATGTGAATGAATTATTACATTTTTTTTTTTAATTGAACAACTGGTTGAGAACAGACGCATGGTTATTTGGGATTTAAGCAACGAATTGTAACAACACATGGATAACTGGGGGTTTATTAATGCTCTGTACTATACTGTACTTCTAACAGATGAAGAACAATGACCTAGCCACTTCAGTAGTATGTAAATCCTTTACATCTCTCGCACCTTAAGCTGCTTTGCTACTAACTACACAACAGATTCATTGGAAAACAACTAAGCAAGTATTTTGCCTGCCAGTAGATTTTTGAGAGCTGGGATCTTGATATTAAGAACTCTCTCTCAAGGCAACAACTTGTTAGAGATCCATTTCCTGTGCCTGGGAAATATACTCTCAATAAACCAGCAAGCAATATGGCTTTATTGTACCAAACCAGAAGGATGCACTCCAACCCACACTCCTTTCTTTCGACTCCCACATCTACAGAATATAGGTGAGCCATGCCTAAAAATGGTGGGACTGCACATCATCACCGTCATCACTAACATCATTATCATCAGCCCCCCTTTTTCCCACTTTCTACATGGGGCCAGGGTGCCGTGTTAAATGCCGCCATCTCTCTCAATTCAGTGCCACAACCCTGCCTTTTACACTCAAGCCTGACTGTCGCTGATCTTTTTTCACACCTCTTTGCTGGATGCCCTCCTTTCCTCTTACCATCTTCTTGTCTATCCCAAATCTTCTTCATCTGAATGTCTTCTGCTTTTCTGCACAAGTCCCTAAACCACTGTAATCTCTTCTATTTTATCTTTTCTGCGACTGGAGCTATTTTTGCTTCTGCTCTTATGTCCTCATTTCTTCATCTCTACCAGGGTGAAAGCTTATATACTGCCTTTGCAAATGGACATTGTAATCCAGTGTAGAAATAATGCAGTTCAAGTAATTAAACGGTCTTGTCCTGCAAGCCCTAGTTCACCAAACATGTACTCAACATACTTGGGGAATTCTGCCACTAGGAAATTAAACTTAACCAAATGGAAAAGGCTTTCCTTCTGGTGGTACAAGAACAATCCGGACACAAACTCTGCACTGCTGTCCATGACTCTGCAATAGTTATGTAAGCTGTTCAAACCATAACTGCTTCTGTAAAGGTACACTACCTCAAATCAAACTGCAGCACTGTAGATAAAGCAACTCTCTAGCGTCCTAGCAGGAGCCTGTTTAATTCTTTCTCAAGGAAGTCCCTCATCTGAGACCACCAAGAAAACATGCTGTCCCTGCAAGAGAATTGAAGTATTTCCCAAAATATCTGACACAACCCCATTTTCAGCCTGCAAAGTACAGTTGTGTACACTTACCATAAATGTAGATGCTTGAGTGTATTCACTGTTGCAGTCATCACACTTGAGTTATCTGCCTGCAGGCAGCCCTCAGTCGGCCCAAATACCAGAGACTTAGTATTTCTGCGTCGGTTGCTGTCACTCCAGTACTGACGTCAGGTAGTCAGGGGTATAAAAACAGGCAGCCGACGCCATTACATCAGTTTTTCTTGCCCCAAATGTCAGGAGCCCCCCAAATAGGGAGCTAAGTTATGGTGGGGGAAAAACACCAGTAAAAAGTAAATACCAATACCAAAATCCCAGAAAGGGGTAAGACAGACATAGAAAGGTGAGAGAAAGAGAGACAGAGAGAGAGAGACAAGGGGGTTGGAGGGAGGGAAACCAGGAATGCAACAGTGAATATACTCGAACATCTACATTTATAGTAAGTGTACACAACTGTACTATGTTCTTCGTAATTCACTGCTGCGGTCATCACACTTGGGTTGATTCCCATAGCTGAAGAAGGGTGGAGGCACTCAAGAAGAATTGGGGCTGGCTAATATGCCCTGCAGGACTGCAGTTGCAAAACCCGCCCTGGACTTGGAAAATATAGGCAGGTGGTAATGTTTAGTGAAAGTGTGTACATAACTCCAGGTAGCAGCTTCCAGGATGTCCCTGGTAGGGACTCCCCTGAGGAATGCTGTAGAGGCAGAAGTTGCCCTAGTGGAATGTGTTCTGACACCCTGTGGGGTTGGTTTCCCATGGTGCTTGTAGCAGAAATGGATGCAGTGTGCTGTCCATTTGGAAAATGTTTGCTTTGGAATGGCCTTGCCCTCTGCACCTGGCACAAAGCTGACTAGTAACTGGTCAGATCTCCTAAATGGCTTAGTCCTATCAAGGCAGAATCTGAGCGGTCTGTGCGCGTCAAAGGAGTGTAGGATCCTTTCCCCTTTATTTTGAGGATTAGGGAAGAAAGTTGACAAATGGATAGATTGGTTTAGAGCCACACTGAACACCACTTTAGGCATAAAGGAAGGATTAGTCCTGAGGGAAACCCCTGTCAGCATGGAAAATAATGAAGGGTTCCACAGCCATAAGTGCTTGCAGTTCAGACACTCTTCTAGCTGAAGTGATGGCCAGAAGCAAGGCTGCTTTCCAAGAGAGGGATTTTAACTCTGCTGATGCTGCAGGCTCAAAAGGAGGTAGTGTGAGCTTTTCCAGTACAAAGTTAAGGTCCCAAGCAGGGGTGGGTGCTCTCCTTGGTGGACTTAAGTTGTTAGGCCCTCTCAGGAATTGTTTGATAAGAGGGTGAGAGAAAAGAGGTGGCTCAGTGCTGTAATGAGCCGAAATGGAAGAGGCATGGATCTTAATGGAGGAGAAGGGTAGGCCTCTGTAGAGTAGATCTGCTAAGTAATCCAGGATCAGAGGCAGGGAGGGCAGAGTTGCGTCCTCCCTTTGGACTGAACCCAGGAGCAGTACCTTCTCCACTTATCAGCATAGGATTTCCTTGTACTGGGTCTTCTGGCTTCAAGGATGACATCCAGCACCTGCTTGCTAGGCTGGTTACTGGGGAAGAATTCAAGGAATAAGCCAGGCTGCAAGATTTAGGGTTTGCAGTTGCAGATGCAAGATCTGTCCCCCCTGCTGAGAAAGCAGGGTTGGGTTTTGGTGTAGGTGCAGGGTGGCACCGGTGACAGGCAGCACAGGAGTTGGTACCAGTGCTGCCATTGCCAGTCAGGGGCAATCAGAATTGTCCTTGGTCTGTCCTGTCTTATCTTGAGCAACACTCTTAAGAGAAGGGGCAGAGGGGGAAAGGCACAGATTGAGAGATTCACCCACTGGAAGGATAGGGCATCCACTTTCCAGGCCTTGCTGTGAGGTGTCCTGGTGGAGAATTTGCTGAGCTGGTGATTGCAGGGGGAGGCAAAGAGATCCACCTCTGGGGTCCCCCATTTCTGAATCAGAAGGTTGAAGGTGGTGTGCTCTAATTGCCACTCATGTGGGTCTAGGAGATTTCTGCTTAATTTGTCTGCAAGTGAGGTTTGTTTGCCTGGCAGGAATTGAGCTTGCAAATGAACCTGCATGTCCAAGGCCGTGTACCACAGGGCCAAGGCTAGCATGCAGAGTGGGTAAGAATGGGTTCCCCCCTGCTTGTTGATGTACCACACAACTGTGGTGTTGTCTGTTTTTATTAGCAGGTGTCCTGGAGAGAGCAGGGATCAGAAAGCTGTTTGAGTGTGCTGCACCGCTAGCATCTCTTTTTGGTTGATGTGCAGGTGAATTTGACTTGGGCTCCAGTGACCCTGAATGCACTTGCCGGTCACGTGTGCCCCCCAGGCATAGTCTGAAGCATCTGTGGTCAGGGTCTGGACAGTGTCGGGTTGAGTAAAGGGCAATCTCCTGTTGTAGTGGCATGCATCTGACCACCACAGAAACTCTGTCCTTAGACAGGGTACAATAGGAATGACTGTTTCCAGGTCCTGAGAATGTTGGCACCAAAGACTTAAGTACCACTGAAGTTTCCTCATATGTAGTCTTGTATATGGAATTAGCAGTATACATGAGGCCATAAACCCTAGAGCTTGCAGAATTGTTCTTGTGAATAACTGGGTTCTTGTGCTCATTTGTTTGAAGTAGGCGGTCAGATAAACTTGTTTTTCTGAAGTGAGGAATGCCATCTGGGATGTTGTGTCCAAGCTTGCTCCCAGGAATACAATCGTTTGACTGGGTACCAGTTGTGATTTCTTTTCGTTGATGGTGTACCCCAGGGAAGTGAGAAAATTTTTCACAAATGTCAGGTGCTGCAACAGCAATTCCTGACTGTCCACCTGAATCAGGCAGTCTTCCAAGTACTGGTAAATTTGGATATTTTTCCGCCTGCAGTATGCAATGGCTGGAGCCAAGCATTTTGTGAATACTCTGGGTGCAGTGGATAAGCCAAAGGGAAGTGCAGAGAACTGATAGTGCATTGATCTGGCCCTGAAACGAAGATACTTCCTGCAAGACTCCCTTATAAGGATGTGCAGATAGGCTTCTTTTAAGTCTAGGGTGACTAACCAGGCATCTTTGGCTAGCATGGGTAGGAGCTTTTGCAGGGTAAGCATTTTGAATTTTGGTACCACCAGAAAGGTGTTGAGAATTGAAAGATCCAGGATTGGGCACCAAGAGGTGTGTGTGTGTGTGTGTGTGTGTGTGTGTGTGTGTGTGTGTGTGTGTGTGTGTGTGTGTGCAGCCGACGCCATTACATCTGTTTTTCTTGCCCCAGATGTCAGGTGCCCCCTTAATGGGAAGCAATAAAACATATGTACACAAATATACAAGAATATACCTCCAATAAAAAAGCAAATACACCAAAAAGCTTTTAAGCATAGAAATAATAGTAGAGGTATAGCCAAAGAAATTAGGGGGCTGGAGGGGAGGGTAACCAGGACTGCAACAGTGGATACACTCGAACATCTGCATTTATGGTAAGTGTACACAAAGTACAGTTTTGTACCTACCATAATTGTAGATGTCCGAACTGGATAGCATCTGCAGTCATAACAACTGGGTTGTCCTGTCGTCAGGCAGCCCTTCGGTCGGCCGGATTCCAAAGTCTGGGTCCGGCTTCGGCTGATGTCGCACTTCACCCGACGTCATCTCTGCTGGTCTTCGGGTATAAAGGCATCAGCCGACGCCATTTTCCTCAGTGTTTCTTGCCCCAGATGCCAGTTGCCCTCTTGGAAGGCTAAATTTTGGATAAATGCCAATGTTTCCAAAAAGATAGAAGGCAAACACAAAAAATAAGCATGTATGTACATATATACAAACAAATACACCATAAGAGACTCCCCTCCCCAGCTAGCTATTAGGAGGATAAATACCCTAGGAGTACCACAGAGGGAAGGAGGAGGGTAATCCTGACTGCAGATGCTATCCAGTTCGGACATCTACATTTATGGTAGGTACAAAACTGTACTATGTCCTTCATGGATGCATCTGCAGTCATAACAACTGGGTAGAATACCATAGCCAACTAGGGAGGAGGAAGATAAAATTATGGTGTGGTTAGGATCCCTTGCAATACAGCAGTGACAAACCCTGCTCGGGATCTAGAATATAGAGGTAAATTATAATGCTTGGCAAATGTATGCACGGAGGTCCAAGTAGCCGCCTCAATAATGTCCTTGGTTGCCACTCCTCGTAAGAAAGCTGTGGTAGTGGCTGTAGCCCTTGTAGAATGAGGCCTTATGTTCTGTGGAATTGGTTTTCCATGGAAGGAGTAACAAAATCTTATGCAATTTCCTATCCATTTGGAGATTGTCTGTTTGGAAATTGCTTTTCCTTCCCTCCCTGTTGCATAGGCTACCAAAAGCTGGTCAGTTTTTCTGTTACTTTTGGTTCTGTCCAGGTAGTAGCGTAGCTGTCTATGTAAGTCCAAGGTATGCAGCATTCTTTCCCCTCTGTTTTGTGGATTGGGAAAGAAGGCAGGTAGGTGGATTGCCTGGTTTAAAGACACTCTGGATACCACCTTAGGCATAAATGTAGGATTAGTTCTCATGGACACCCTATCTTTATGGAAGATTAGGAAGGGTTGTACTGCCATTAAGGCCTGTAGTTCCGAAACCCTCCTTGCTGAGGTAATTGCCAGTAGGAAAGCAGTTTTCCATGATAGATGCTGTAGATCTGCTGTTGCTGCTGGTTCGAACGGAGGGAGTGTCAACTTTTCTAGCACAAAGTTCAAGTCCCATGCTGGTAATGGTGGTTTCCTTGGAGGTTTTACATTCTTGATCCCTCTGAGGAACTGCCTGAGTAGAGGATGTGAAAAGACAGGTGGATCAAAGCTGTATTCTGCTGAAATAGCTGATGCATGTATCTTGATGGAGGAATAGGACAGGCCTGTATGTAAAAGCTCTGCCAAATACTCCAGAATGTTTGCAATATCTATATTCGACACATCTTTTCCTCTTTCAGTACTCCAAATGACAAACCTTTTCCATTTTCCTGCATAGTTCCTTCTTGTTGAAGGTCTGCGGGCTTCAAGGATAATGTCTTTAACCCTTTGGGAAAGATCTGGCTTAGTTGCTGCTATGTGATGTTCCAGGCAGTCAGTTGCAAAGTTTTTAGGTTTGGATGCATGATGCTGTAGTTGTTCTGAGTTAACATCAAAGGCATCAGGGTATTGACCACATTTTCTCGAGACATGCTCCTCAGCAATGGGTACCAGTGTTGTCTTGGCCAGTTCGGAGCTATCAGGATTATCCTTGGACGTTCCTCTTTGATTTTCAGTAATACCTTGTGTATCAAGGGAAGAGGTGGAAATGCATATGCTGTCAGACCTGTCCAGCTGAAGGAAAGAGAATCCACCTTCCATGCAAGTGGGTGGAATGTCCTTGTGCAGAATTTGAGCTGGTGATTGAGAGGGGAAGCGAATAGATCTATTTGTGGCATTCCCCATTTCTTTGTGATGGTCTTGAAGATGTCTGGGTGTAGCATCCATTCGTGAGCATCCGAGGTGGTTCTGCTTAACATGTCTGCTAGGGTGTTCTCTTTTCCCGGTACAAATATTGCCTGTAACTGGATGTTGTAGCTGAGAGCCAGATTCCAAAGGTCCAAAGTCATTCTGCATAGGGGGTATGAATGAGTGCCTCCCTGTTTGTTGATGTACCACATGACTGTGGTGTTGTCTGTCCTTATCATCAAATGGCCTTCTTTGAGGAATGGTCTGAATTTTTGGATTGCCAGTTTTACTGCCAGCATTTCTTTTTGGTTTATGTGCAGGTGCAGCTGGTCCTGGGTCCACAATCCTTGTACGCATTTGTCCAGCATGTGCGCCCCCCATCCTAGGTCTGAGGTGTCTGTTGTGATGGTTTGGCTTGTTCGAAACTTGTGGAAGGGTAGGCCTGGGTTTGACTGGCATGCTTGGGCCCACCAGAGGAATTCCTGTTTTAGGCATGGGATTAATGGTATTTCTGCTTCTAGGCTGTGCCTGTGTTGAGACCATAAATTCTTTAGGTACCACTGTAGTTTTCTCATATGCAGTCTGGCATGTGGGACCAAGATTATGCATGATGCCATGAAGCCCAAGGCCTGCAGAACTTTTCTTGCTGTTAGTTTGTTCTGTCTTGTTAATGCCAAGAAGTAAAGAGGGAGTTCTTTTTGTTTTTCTGTAGTTAGGAATGCCACTTGTTTTACTGTGTCCAATTCCGCGCCCAAGAATGTTCTTGTCTGGGATGGTATCAGCCTTGACTTTTGTAAGTTGACTGTGTATCCCAGGGCTTGTAGCAAGTAAATGACCCTTTGTAAATCTGTTGTCAGCTTGCTTTTGTTGTCCGCTTGTAGCAGGCAGTCGTCCAGGTATGGATAAATTTGGATTCCCTGTAGTCTGCAGTGTGCGATTACTGATGCCAGGCATTTTGTGAATACTCTGGGCAGTAGATAAGCCAAAGGGCAATGCTGAGAATTGATAATGCTCTGATCCTGCAAGAAATCTGAGGTATCTTCTGCAATTGGGTCGAATGGGGACGTGCAGGTATGCCTCCTTGAGATCTAGAGTTACCAGCCAACACTCCTTGCCCAGCATGGGAAGAAGTTGCTGTAGGGTCAGCATTTTGAATTTTGGGACAATGATATATGTGTTTAAGATGGACAGGTCGAGAATAGGTCTCCAACTTTTCTCTTTTCTTGGTACTAGGAAGAGTCTGGAGTAGAATCCTTTGCCCTGTTCTGTTATTGGTACTCTTTCCACAGCTCTCATCTTGGATAATTTCGTTATCTGCTGTAGAGCTTCTATTTTTTGATTTGGAGGCAGGTTTGGCATTCCTCTTTTTACTGGCAAGGTGTGGAAGTGGAACCGGTAGCCTTGGTCTATGGTTTGCAAAATCCACTTGTCTTTTGTGATATAGTGCCAATTTTTCAAGAATAAGGCTAACTTTCCGCCTAATGGTGCTGCTATTTGCTCCCTGGTAGGCGGAGTTAGAGTCAAGTCACTGTGATTGTCCTGTTGCAGTGGCAGTGGTTGTGTCTGTGCCTCTGTTATTACCTTGCCACTGTCGTCCTCTGTAGGCACCTCCTCTGGATTGATTTCTGCCTCTGGATCGTCTGTTTCTGCCCCTTTGGGATCTTGTGGAGTCAGGAAAGGACCAATTTTTGGCAGGCAAGTTCCTGCTAAACCTTGGGGGCTGAACCTGTAAGAAATCTTTAACTGTTTTGCCTTTTCTTCCATTTTCTTCATTACCTGCTGGGCAGGTGTACCAAATAAACTGGCCTTATCCATGGGAGCATCTAATAGCTTTGCTTTAACATGATCCGGTAAGACCTGTTCTTTCAGCCATGCATGTCTTCTTATCACTGTGCCAGTCATGGCTGATCTAAATGAAGCCTCCAGTGCATCATAGCCACATTTTAAGGAATGGTTACTAACCTGTTGTATGTTATTTACCATTTCTAATACATATTTCTTGTCTAAAGATTCATCAGAGGATACTTTTTTAGTTAACTGATCAAGCATAAACTCTTGGTATTGGATCATGTGAAATTGACAGTTTAAAGCTCTAGCTGAGAGAGTAGCAGAGGTGTAAACTTTTTCCCGATCTGTCTAAGGACCTGGATTCCCTTTCTGAAGGAATAGGGTTTTTTGCTGTGGTCGAGGCTACTGCCTTAGGCCCCTGGGAAATAGTTTTGGGGTCTGCCAGTGGGGCCTTGTATAGGTGGTGATGAGTGTCAGGTACCCTGTAATATCTATCAGGTTTGGCAGGGGCTGGAGGTAAAGAATCAGGAGCAGTGCAGACATCATTAAATGCGTCATCCACAACAGGTAAAACAGGAGGTATAGCTAAGGGCCTATGTTGTGGTAAGTGTAGAAAAGTCCTAAGCCTTTTTCTTGAGTCTAAGAAATCTTGTCCATGCCATTGGAATTGTTCTCTCATGGCATGCAAGGTTTCCCCAAAGGAAAATTCCTCTGGTGGAGAGGCAGCTGGAATGGATTCTTCAGCATCGGAGTCTTCATATGTAGAAAAAGGGTCCTCTGGCTGTTCTGAAATGTCGGAGTCATCCGCAGAAGCCTCAGAGGACACTGGCTCGGGGGGCTCCGTCCTAGGTCTCTTTTCAGGGGGCTGAGAGGCCCTGTCTGGGTGAGATTGGGATCCCCTAATTAAGGATATTAAATCTTCTGCCAGAGTAAGCATTTGTGAACTAGAAGTGGGCCTGTGAGAGGGAGGTTTAACAGGCACTGACTTAGTAGATTTGGCTGCTTTGGCCCTGGCAAAGACCTTGATAGACATGGCTGCAGGGGGTCTAGCAGCACCACATGCTGGGGTAGAGACATCCAAAGGGATGGTGTCTGATAAATCAGTAGAAACCACGGTTGTAGGCAAAATTTCTGAGGCCGATTCAGGTAAGGTAGCAGGAGCCTCAGTAGTAGCCATGGATTCGGCTGGAGATTGACCAGTTTTCTCGGTTTCGGCCAAAACCGAGACACTCGCGGCTTGCTTCACCGTGGTTTCAGCCGAAACCGCGGACCGCGAGTGTCGGTCTTTTTCCTTGCGTTTTTTAATAATTTGGGTAGTCGGAGGATCCGACGGCATAATGTACGCAAAGTCTGAGCCGAAAAACTGTTCAGCAAACTCCGACCGACGCCTTAGCGTTCGTCGGTTGAAGGAAGCACAGGCCGAACAGGCTGCTACGTCGTGGTCTGGGCCTAAGCAAGGCAAACAGTAAGAGTGGAAATCTTTATGAGGTATTTGTTTCCCACAAGTTAAACAGTTATTGACTTTTTCTGACATCGGCTGAGGCAAGAAAGAGTCCCCAACGGGGTACTTAGCTTTTTAGAAGTCTTCGAAGTAGTATTCGGTAGTAGTAATCTCTGGATCTGACCGACCGGCACTTGCGAACAGCTTCTGCTTGGCACCACGGCAAGAAAGACTGAGGAAAATGGCGTCGGCTGATGCCTTTATACCCGAAGACCAGCAGAGATGACGTCGGGTGAAGTGCGACATCAGCCGAAGCCGGACCCAGACTTTGGAATCCGGCCGACCGAAGGGCTGCCTGACGACAGGACAACCCAGTTGTTATGACTGCAGATACATCCATGAAGGACATCTGTACTATGTTCTTCGTGTTTCACTGTTGCAGTCATCACATTTGGATAGATTCCCAAAGCTAAGGAAGGGAGGAGGAAGTTCGATAGCATTAGGGCCAGCTATAAGACCCTGCAAGACTGCAGTGGCAAAGCCAGCTCTGGACTTAGAGAAAACCGGCAAATGGTAATGCTTGGTGAAGGTATGTACAGATACAGGTAGCGGCTTCTAGGATGTCCCTGGTAGGAACACATCTGAAAAAGGCTGTAGAGGTAGATGCAGCCCTGGTTGAATGGGGTTTGATACCCTGTGGGATAGGTTTTCTATGGTTTTTGTAGCAGAAATGAATGCAATGGCCTACCCATTTAGAAATGGTTTGCTTTGAGATAGTTTTCCTCTCTACCCCTGCAGCAAAGGCCACCAGCAGTTGTTCAGATTTCCTTTGAGATTTAGTTCTGTCCAAGTAAAATCTAAGTTGTCTGTGCACATCTAAGGAGTGGAGTATCCATTCCCCTTTGTTCTGTGGATTGGGAAAGAAGGTTGACAAATGAATGGACTGATTGAGAGCCACACTGGATACCACCTTGGGCATGAAGGAGGGATTGGTTCTGAGGGACACCCTGTCCCCATGAAAGATGATGAAAGGCTCCACAGCCATAAGGGCCTCTAATTCAGATACCCTTCTTGCTGAAGTGATAGCTAAAAGAAAGGCTGTTTTCAAGAAAGGAATTTTAAATCTGCACTAGCAGCTAGCTCGAAAGGAGGTTGAGTACGTTTCTCTACTATAAAGTTAAGGTCCAAGGCTGGAGTTGGGGCTCTCCTGGGTGGTCTTAAATTTTTGGCCCCTCTGAGAAACTGCTTGAGCAGTGGATGCGAGAAGAGGGGAGGTTCTATGTATTACAGTGAGCTGAAATGGCTGAGGCATGAATTTTGATGGAGGAAAACGAAAGTCCCTTGTGAAGCATCTCAGTTAAGTATTGTAAAATTTGAGGTAAGTTGGGCACTGCTGTACTCATCCCTTGAGATTGGTTCCAGTCACAGAATCTTTTCCATTTTTCAGCATAAGATTTTCTAGTACTAGGCCTCCTTGCCTCCAAAATGATATCCATCGCTGGTTTACTGAGGGATGGTAAGGGGGAGATTAGGTAATTAGCCAGGCTGCTGGGTTCAGGGTTTGAAGCTGAGGGTGCAGAATCTGACACTCCTGTTGAGACAACAAAGATAGGGGTCAGAGGCAGGTGCCATGGGACCAACAGTGACACACTGCGCAAGAGGGGGTACCAGTGTTGGCAAGGACAGTCTGGGTGCAATCAATATCATCCTTGGTTTGTCCTGTTTGATCTTTAGTAGTACTTTGGAGAGAAGAGGCAGAGGAGGAAAGGCATAAACTGATAGGTTTTTCTAGCTGAAGGACAAGGCACCCACTTTCCAAGTCTGTTTGTGGGGAGTCATTGTGAAATATTTGTCCAACTGGTAGTTCTGGGGGAATGCAAACAGGTCTATATCTGGGCTCCCCCATTTGTTTGTCAGCATGTTGAAAATCCTTGGTTCCAGTTTCCACTCGTGTGGGTCCATGAGGTTTCTGCTTAGTCCACCTGCCAGCGTATTTAGTTTTCCTGGCAAGAATTGAGCTTGTAGATGCACTTGGTAGCTCAAGGCTGTGTTCCACAATGCCATGGCTTGTCTGCAGAGGGGGTAAGAATGGGCATCCCCCACTGCTTGTTTATGTACCACAAAACAGTGGTGTTGTCCATCTTTACTATTAATTGTCCTGGAATAATGTGGTCCTTGAAGGCTGTCAGAGCATTCTGTACAACTAACATTTCTTTTTGATTGATATGCAAGTGCATTTGACTTGGGTTCCATTTGCCCTGAATGCACTTCCCTGCCAGGTGAGCCCCCCATGCATAGTCTGACGCGTCTGTTGTTAGGGTTTGGGTGGCAGGGGGTAGAGTGAATGGTAGTCCCTTGTTTAGGTGACAAGCCTCTGCCCACCAAAGAAATTCCAGGTGTAGGCAAGGTATGATAGGAATCATTGCTTCTAGATCCTGAGAATGTTGACACCATAGGCTTTTTAGATACCACTGTAGTTTCCTCATATGCAGTCTTGCATACGGAATTAGAAGAATGCAGGAGGCCATGAACCCCAAGGCTTATACTATTTGCCTTGCAGATAACAGGGTTTTCGTGGCCACTAGTTTGAAGTAGGTTGTCAGATGAATTTGTTTCTCTGGCGAATTCATCTGGGAAGTTGTATTCAAGCTTGCTCCCAGGAATATAATTTGTTGGCAGGGTACTCGGTGTGATTTCTTTTCGTTTACAGTGTACACCAGACAAGTTAGCACTCTGTACAAAAGCCAGATGATTCAAAAGTATGTCCTGGCTTTCTGCCTGAATTAAACAATCGTCCATGTATGGGTATATTTGAATATTTCTTTGCCTGCAAAATGCAATGACTGGGGCTAGGCCCCTTGTGAACACCCTGGGTGCAGTAGATAAGCCAAAGGGCAGTGCAGAGAACTGGTAGTGACTGTAGCCTACCATCAAGTGTTGCCATCCAGGCGTCTATTCCTAGCATAGGAAGCAAATGGTTAAGAGTCAGCATCTTAAATTTTGGAATCACCAAAAAGGTGTTTGAGTAGACAGATCCAGGATAGGATGCCATGAGTTGTCTTTTCTGGGTACCAAGAAAATCTTGAGTAGAAACCTTGTCGTTTTTCCTCTTCTGGTACAGTTTGAATAGCCTTTATGTTTAAAAGAGAGAGTATTTGCTTTTGAGCCTCTGCCCACTGATTTGGGGGTAGATCTGGCAAACCGTTGGTAATGCGTGGAAGTGAAATCTGCATCCTTGGGACACTATATTTAAAACCCATTTGTCCTGGATAATGAATTCCCAGTTTTTGGCCTGCAGACCAATCTTTCCCCCTAAAGGAGCAGTCAGTTGAGAAGTGCTTGGAAGTTTTAAAGTCAAGTCATTCAAACAGTTTTCCATAGGGGGAGTCTTACTACTCCCAGATTTGGAAGTGGAAGCCCCCCACTGCTTAGTCTTGTGCATACAATGGGACTGAAACCTGGGGTTTCTGCTAGGTCTGGGTTTGGATTGAGAAGGCCTGGAAGGAGCAGGAAAGGACCAATTCTTAGAGGGCCAATGCCTCCTAAATCTTGGAGGCTGAATTTATAAAGAATTCTTTCACAGTTTGCATAGATTTAGTTTTATCTTCCATCTTTTTAAGAACTTCCTTAGCTTTGTTGCCAAACAGGCAGTCCTGATTTAAGGGGCATCCAACAGTTTAGCTTTAACATGATCAGGCAAAGATTGCTCTTTAAGCCAAGCATGCCTTCTAAGTACAGACCCAATGACAGCAGCCCTGCAAAAGGCCTTGAATGAATCAAACCCACATTGCAAAGTATGTTTTCCAACCTGTTCAGCAGAATGCATTAAATCCTGTAAATCCTTACTTTCAGCACAGTCAGGAATCAACATCATTTTCTGTTTAACAAATAGGTTCCGCATTGAGCACTCCATCAATCAGGGACTTTTTGACCTAGCTCTCCATACCTTTAATCTCATTTGTCCACAGTAACTTTAAATACACTTTTACACACATACTTACCTGAACTTCTTCTAAATAACAAATCCTCGTAACTCGCGAACTCTTCTTCTAAATAAATCCCCAGAGCAAGCTTCTTCTTTATTAAATCCAATCCACAAACACTCCTTGTGACTCCTTTACGGCTCGGGTGACTCCCGCTCACAAAAGTATTTGAACCATAGCCAGAAATAAGCTCTACGTACGTGCGTGGAGTATTCTGACAGGCTGGTTGTGCTGACATCATCGCGCATGTGATGACGTCAGCACACGAAGCACGAAAGTTAAAAAAAATAAAAATAAAAGTGCAAATAAATCGGAAATGAAGGGGTGCCACTCAGTCACTATGAGAGGAGTAGTGTTTACTTTAGAAGAGGTAACTGTGCAACTAGGGGCATAGTTTATCTGGCCTACTGTAGAGATTGTGTCAGTTTTTATGTAGATAAATCTGAAAGGGCACTTGGTAAATGTATATACGAACACACTTACAGCAGGAAAGGGAATTCAAACAATGCATTGTGTAGACACCTACAAATGGAAACAGAACATTCTGGTTTTGTATTTGGAATTTTGGAACAGGTCCATCCAGACCCAAGGGGTGGTGATTGGGAGAATTGGTTATGTTGCAGAGAGACCTTTTGGCAATTAAAACTCAATTCATCCCAACACCCAGGGCTGAATGACCATGTTTCTATTAAACCATTTTTAGTAAAAAGAGCAGAGAAATTATAAGAAATTACAGGTTATAACAATATAGACGGCAAGGGTATTTACTCATAGTTTTTTTGGGAGGATCCTATTACATCCAGATATTCTACACAGATATCCTATAGAAATATGGTACTATAGTGGATTTGGAAATATTTTACTGTATGTATGTGTTTGTGGAGGTGTTCTGGTTTAGTAATTTTTTTATGCCTCACTTTTTTATATCTTCCTTTTTTGTACCCCCTTTTCGTGCACACTGTATTGTTTTCAAAGAAAGTATTTCATGCTTCATTCATTTATGGCAGACTGTCTACATAATATATTTGTTAGGAGGTTCTGTTTAAGGGGAATTGAATGTTATTGAGTTTCAGTGTCCTTTATGTAAGAATGGGATAGTGTGTACTGCTTTAAATATTTTGACGCCGTTTTTATGAATAGGGTATTTAAATGTGGTTGGAATTTTGTTTTTTGTTATTCACTTGAAAAAGCCCTGCATTTGAGGCAGGGCGAAAGTGCTTCTGTTACTTCATTAAAGACTTTTATACCTCCATCCTTGTTCCTGCCTGGACCGTTTTTTTTTTTTTTTTTTGGATTTTGTTATTTGTTAACGGTCTTTTCCTTTTTAATATTATTCAATTATACAAATTAAGTAAGTGCATAAATGTAATTTACCATAGAACAGTTTGCTTTACATATCTGCTTGTCTAATCAGTGATATGAAAAACTCACAAACTATTTTGGTTATAGACGTTATCTCAGTTCACCTTTATGATCTAAAATAAATAGTGTCTGTGTACTCTGCAAACATTTTAAACTGACAGTACAATGCTGTTGTATATACTTTTGAACATTATTATTTAAGCAAGGCAAACTATTGTTGTATTTGGCTGCTCTTTGTAGGCTACTACCTGTTCAATAACATTTTAAAAGAAGACATGTTTGTTGACTACACATACGGTTACTGGTGTACATTAGTGGCTGTACTGTTCAAAAGCAAACAAATTAAATATTTGCTTCATACACTACAGAGAGATTCCATTTCATTTCAGTGTTTACTTTCAATACATTTTTGCAGTGCAATTTATGAAATTCTTACTATTGTAGTAGCATAAAATTACAAGGTAGCTCTACAATATCATGTCAGAATTATTTGTAAACACATCTTTACATGCACAGAACAGAACAAATGACCATTCTGTAATTTTGACAGGACTGCTGGTTCTTTCTTTAGGTATGAGAGTGGCATGTTCATCTAACAAGCAATAATATCAACAAATCCAAAAAATTATACAGCACTTGAGATTAAAGCAGTGATATACACTTTGTCAATG
Source organism: Protopterus annectens (assembly GCF_019279795.1). Taxonomy (NCBI): domain Eukaryota; kingdom Metazoa; phylum Chordata; order Ceratodontiformes; family Protopteridae; genus Protopterus; species Protopterus annectens. Next base: position 1,322,155,056 of record NC_056739.1, on the reverse strand, counting down.
GAACGTAGCCATGATTTATGCAAGCTGGTAAAAACGGGTAAGCAAAGTTAATCCCTTAAAGTCCAGTCTTAAGATGTTTTTAGTAACGTTTCTCTTCTTGAGATTCCTTTCTCACAGACAAGTAAACACAGCTGGTTGCTTGTTTTTATTTCTTTCTCGGCTGGAGTGTGGGGAGTGCCTTCTGTGTGGAGTCTGCATGTCCTCCCCGCGGTAGGGTGGGAGTTCGAAAGACGTGTAAATGGCGTGCCTTCGTTGAAGGATGAACGTCGAGCTGGCACCTCAGCGTTCGTGAAACTCTACTGCCAATCATTAGCGGACCGGAGTTCCGCTGTGGCGACCCCTAACCGGGAAAAGCCAAAAGACATCAACATTTATTTATACCTTGCTGTTACTTGCAGTTTGAGATTTTCCTCAATGAAACATGCATGTGTTATAATTTTAGTGTCTGAGCAGAATACTGCTACAACTCATTCTATGATACATTTTAAATGCTTTGAAACCATAGCTTTTGATACCTTCTTTAAAGTTATTTCTGGGGTATTAAAGTACTCTTTTTCAAGTGGGAACATACTACAGATGGGACTGACCTACAGTTGAGATTGCTTCATGAATAATGTCAGGTAAATTAATAGAGGTTCATAGGTTCACTGGTGTTTACTAGGCCAATGACCACAAGGGCCTTTTTAAGCCTAGCCATGCAAGCCAAATCACTGACAAGTTCTGATACCATTGAAAAGTGTAAGGAGGGGCATGGGAGATGAAACATGTACAAGCAGGGGCCTGACAGATGAACCAATTACAGGTTTCTTGTGTCCATTAGAGACACAGGTGACAAATCAGGGATGAATTTCCTGTTCCCCATCCAACTGTCCAAGTTGCACTTAAATTGGGTTAGGGAGGAACTCTGCTTCACATGGATGGGGAGCCTGTTTCATAGATGGGTAATCTATAGGATAGATACCTGCCTCTCCAGCAGGGCTTACTTATATCACTTGCAAGTTTTAAGTCTTTAGAATGGGTAATCCTGGTGCTGTTTGTTTTGTGGATATGAAGGAGGTCCATCAGAGAGAGATGTCTGACAATGCCCGAGTTTGCCAGGCACAAGTCTTCTCGCAAAAGGCTGTAGGAGACAGAATACAGGGATAGGGCCTTGAGGCGGGCTGCATAGGACATTTTACTTATGTCCTGTATTCTTTTAGTGAGGAGCCTCTGTGAATGTTCTAGTTGTTGGATATGCCTGCTTAGGTACATACCAAAGGGGGCACTGTACTCAATGATAGGTCTAATGAATGCTGAATACAGTGTAGCAATGACTTCCTTGGACTTAGATGCCATACCTTTGTTTATAAGTTGTGCAACATAGAATGATTTCCTCACTACTGTACACATGTGGTAGTCAAAGGCTAGATTACTACCTCTGTGTGTCCCTAAGCCCCTGACTACTGGGTCAGCTCTAAAGCGTGTGTTATCAATATGATAGTTACCAGGGGTGGATGGCTTTCCAAAGGATACTATTGTGCATTTCTTGGCACTTAGTTTTAGTCCATGGCTCTAGCACCAGTTTGTATCAGGCCCTCCTGGAGAACATTTGTGTCAGTGTGGGATTCAATGACAGCTCATAACTTGCAATCATCTGCAAATTTAGTCATCCAGAGATTACTGACATTGGCCTTGACTTCAGAGAAGTAAATGCCAAAAAGGGGCGGTCCAAGGACTGATCCTTGAGGGACTCCACTTGTGAATGGCCTCTTTGTACAGGTTGACTCACCAATTCTAATTTCCTGGGTCCTGTCTCTGAGCCAGCTGGCTATCCACTTGGTGACAGACGAGTTTGTGCCTGACCTCTTGAGTTTGTCAACAATGCCCAAGTGGGGTATTATGCCAAATGCCTTGTTCAGATAAAGTTAGGCAGTGTGAACCATTTTTCCATCATCCATTGCTTTGGTCACCTTCTCAAAGAAGTCCACCAAGTTGAGTAGGCATGATCTGCCCTTGACAAAACCAAACTGGGTTGGATCCAGTGTCTGGAGGTTTACTACATCTCTACTGATCATTTCTATGGCTTTACATATAAGACTAGTGAGACTTATGGGTTTGTAGTTGGCCCACCTTTGTGCAGTGGGATGACCGTTGCTGTTCTCCATTCATGAGGCACGAACCTTGTTTGGAGGCTACAGTTAAATAGTAATTCCAGAGGTGCTCATAGGTCATGTTTCATGCTATTTAGAAGGCATCCTGGTATACTGTCTGGGCCCACTGATGCAGAGTTCTTGGTCTTAGACAGAGCATTAAGGACCTGTTCCCTAGTGATAGCAGGGAGAGTTATATTTGATGGTACTTCCTAAAGGGAGGTTGAGAGGGAGAGAGGGTAAAGATGGAGCTGAAATTATTAGCCAGAAGGTTTGCTGTATCTTCTGCCTCAGAAAAGGTGGCTCCATTTCATTGAGCTCTGCACACAACTGTGTATTGCCTTTGAAGTTGTGGACATAGCTAAGTGTGGTTGTTCTTGCCCTGGGAGACCAAACTTACCTCAAATTTGGCTTTGGTAGACTTTATTTGTCCTCCGAATTGTTTGTTTAGTTTGTTGAGAGTGCTTTTATCCTGCTAGGTGCTGCACCTCATAATTTTTGCCATGATTTTCTTCCTCCTGTTATACAGCCTACTGATTTTGTGATTCCACCAGGGTGGCTTGTTTTTTGAGTTAGTCCTATATGTCTTCCTGGTGGGTACAGCTGACTCTGAGCAGCTATTAACATGTTTGTACAGGGTTCTGTGAACAGTTCTGCATAGGCAGCAGTGCTCTCAGGGTTTATGAGGACTTGAAATTTGGCCAGGTTATCAGTTAATAGCAGGAGGTTGGCCTTAGGAGTAATTCTTGAATATTCCAGGTTTAGCTGGGAATCCAGGTTTTATTTTTACTTCAAAGGAGACCATTTTGCAGTCTGGCTTACCAGGGAAGACATTACAGTAGGGGGTGTGCAGCACTCTACCATATTGGTGAGGACCAGATCCAGTATGGTTACACCCCTAGTTGGTGTGCTGACTATCTGGTCCAGGCAGTTTGTGTTTTCAAAATCCAGGAATCACTCTGCTGTATGTTTGGTGTTGTACAGGATTCCCAGTTAATAGTGAATTAATTAAAGTCACCCATGAATATGGTATTGGGTTGGATGTGTTTCTAATAAGTTTAAATACATGTGATGGGTTTCCTGGGTCATACAGGGGGGGCCTATAGCTTGCAAGGAACGGATATTAGATTTTGCCTATAGTGATTTCAACATGGTGTAGCTCAAGTGCATTGCCCTGTTTGACCAGCCTTGAAGTATATTTTTATGTAAATAGAGACACCTCCACCTTTAGTCTCTGCCTGTGAAGTAGCTGGTCCAAATGTGAAGAAAGCATTATAACCTTGCACTGTTGGTGTGCATTCCGTGGTTTTAAACAATGTCTCAGTGACAGCATAGACATCAGCATTCTTTAGGGTGAAGAGAACTTCTAGGAAGTGGAGTTTTTTGTTTAGCCTCCTAGCACTGAGCAATAACACTTTTAGATTTTCTTGGTGTTGATTTGCTATGTCGCAAGTACTTTCAGTTTGGCATTGCCTAAAAGAGGCACTATGGGGGAGGACAATGCTTTAGCTAATATTTAAAAGCCTAGAGGGGAGAGGTCTCTCGCAAAGCAGCGTGATCTGTTGACCATCTCCTTCCATGCTGACAAATATTGCACCCCCTTAGAATGACACCAGAAACTAAGCCAATTATTAAAGTCAATCATCTTCTGTTCATATTGTGGCATCATCCTTGGAGAAGGTAAAATGCTGCTCAATGCTAGGCTCATAACAGCCAGAGACACATATCCCGAGAGCTGCATGATGTCTCTCTTCAAATAGAGGGAGGTACGTCTCAGGTCATTTACTCCCACATGAACTATGACTATGTCATATTGGTACTTGTGGTCCAATGACCTGAGTGCGTGTGTAATGTGGAGAATCCTAGCCCCTGATAAGCAACTGACAGTGACTTCTCCTTATTCAGCCTGGTGAGAGGGACATCACTGTGTCTCACAATGAAGTCTCCAAAGGTAAGAATGTTGGATTGTATGGTGGCTTGCCTTATGGGCTTAGAGGTAGAGGCTCCATGGGATGTAGCTCTATGTGTTGATGTTGGTATTGTTTTGAGAGAGTGCATTTGGGGCTGCTGAGGGTATTTGTTATGTGTACTTTGTCTAGGAGGTCTTTGTGGTTTAGGAAGATTGCATTTAAGTCCCTCAACATATGTAGGTCAAAATGTCTGCTTTGAATTGTGTGCGATGGGTGCAGCGTCTGTACTACTGACAACTTTATTAACATTATGAGTACTTTTATGTGACAGCTTTGCCTCCAGTGACACTGTGTAAAGACACCTCTCACATACCATATCAGTCTGTTTGAGAATTAACTGGTTGTCAATAAACATGAGGCAATTTCTAAATTGCCTCAGGATGCCCATAGCCACTAAGCTGGTAACGGAGACAGTGGGAAAGTTCATATCCATCGCAACAGACCATTTTTTATTGATTAGACTATTGCAGTGAATATCAATGTCAGAAGTATCTAGTTTGCAACTATGGGGACAGTACTTGTCACTGCAAACTACTTCTCCTGTGTGCAACTAGGTATTAGAGGAATTTCAACTGTGCTTTTAAACACACTGAATTTAGAAACAAATCAAACAGTGCTTACTGAAAACAAAGAATTAGCTTGTCAAGAATGATAAGAGGGGAGTCACATGAATGGCTACTACCTGGCTACGACTCGTGCTGGTCTCACCACAGTTTCACCCTGCTGGGATACAATGCTCCTTTGCGTCTTCTGTCACCAGAAGCAAAACATTAGTACCAATCCCAAGATAAGAAGCAGGCCACAGCCTGTTTGGTGATCCAAAGTCTTGTCCCAGATGATGCAAAGCTCTGTAGGCTTGTTGGAGCCTTTTGCTGGTAGATGCCTTGAATAGTAACCACACCAATCAGGAAAGTTAAGCACAGACACATGTCCAACAGGAATTAATGCACTCTGCTCCTTCTCTCACCAGAAACAGAATATAAGCACAAATTCCAAGCTGTCATCTATAAAGCAGTTATTATGATTCCTGTTGATCAGCAGTCTCCAGGAAATAATACCCCTGTGCTCCTTTTCTTATCAGGAAAATCAGAAGGCACTAATCCCAAGATGACTACTGAGAGGCAGAATGTGAACTCTCCAATAACTGGTGGTGTTGTAATAGATGTTTAAAGGTATGATGAAAAAAAATGGATTAATATCCTAAACACTGTAATGTGCACTAAGCAGTTAGATATGAAAGGGTGTAAACTTAAGTTTTAGCTAGGTGCAGAGCCACTAATTATTAGGGTTGCCACCTTTCTTTGTGGCTAAAACTGGAGAAAGGCCTCACCCCTCGCATCACCGCCCATTTCCACCCCCTCTACCATCAATGTTCCACCCATTTTGTGATGTCTTTATGACATCAGCAGATGGGGAATGTCCTCTTTTTCCATTCATGATGCCTGCTTTCTGCCAATTTACTATGCTTTTCTGTAAAAAAGCATAGTAAATCTGTCAATTTAACAAACTCCAATAGTCTGTTTTATTTTAAACAGAATACCAGAGATTGTCTGGTAGTCGGGAAAACATTGTACAATCAGTTTGATTTCCGGATAGTCTGGGAAAAATGGAGAGGTGGCAACCCTACTAATTTTAAAAGAGCAGGATAGACAAAGGGGGTGGGCACTTTTGTATTCTGGTTCTATGCAATACAGTGGGATGGCCAATAAATTTAAATAGTTGAAGGGGAGTGACTTCACAAAATGATAATTTTGTGCTTACTCACACCAGCCAGTGAAAGGGGAGAGGGAAGAAGATATGTGGTCAAATTAACATAAGAGGCAGGCAACTTGAAAGACAGTTGTGTTTAAGAATAAAACAGCAACAGGGTGGGAACAAACTCTGTCTGACTCACAAGAGACACAGCTGTGGTCTCTTTCCAAGTTTTAATATGCATTTAAAAGCAGAACACAAGTAAAACACAGTGCAAAGAAAACAAATCACAGTATACAAAATAGAAAAAGGAAATAAAGAATCAAAAGCTAACTAACCTTTCCCTCACAGCAAGCTATGGCAGAGTCTGAGTGAGCTTTTCCAGTAAAGGTGGCACTGGTTTATCTGCTTAAGATCTTTTTTTTTTATTAAATCCTACAGCATACGTGATTTTGTCAAGATTTAAACAGAATACTAATGTTTCTTCTCTGGGGCGGCCGCGGTGGTGCAGCAGTTAGCGTTGCCGCCTCACAGCAAGAGGTTCTCCGGTTCGATCCTCGGCTGGGGTGCCTCCTGTGCGGAGTCTGCATGTCCTCCCTGTGGTCGTGTGGGTTTCGTCCGGGTGCTCTGGTTTTCTCCCACATCCCAAAGACATGCTGTAGGTGGATTGGACACTCTAAACTGGCCTTAGGTGTGAGTGTGTGCGTGTGTGCGCCTCCTGTGGAAGGTTGGGTGCCAGGCTGGCAACTCGACACTGTAAAACTCCACTGCCAATCAAGAGCGGACAGGTGATCCACTGTGGTGACCCCTAATTGGGAAAAGCCGAAAGAAAAAGAAGAAGACTAATGTTTCTTCTCTGTTCTTATTTTTTAGCCAAAGGACATTACTGTAACTGTTAGGACTTTGAATTTTTAATATTACAGACTTTTTTGGTGTTTTAACTTACCCAGTTAAAGATTAAACACATTATGTTCAATGTAACCTGATGAAGCAAAAAAACAAAGCCTGGTCTGTTTGAAGGAAACTGTAGAATTGCATTTGCTACATCATAGGTTCATAGGTTCATACTAGGCTATCTGCCCGAGGGCATTTACAAGCCTAGCCCATAGTTTTGTGGCTTACGCCACCCCTTTAGTATGGGGAACTATACCCATTATTTTGCTGTGCCTCTGTTGAGCAGTGACACTGAGGTAATCCCTGGGGTATATCTGCGATCTCCCATCCATTGGTCAAGATTTCTCTTGAACAAGGCCAGCGAGGTGCTCTGCCTCACATATACCGGGATTTTATTCCACAGCATAGGGAGTCTTTGGGTGATGAATCTATCCCTCCAGCACGTCCTATTAATAGCCGTGTCGAGGTTTAAGTCTCCTGCCCTTGTGGCTCTGACGGATCTAGATTTTTTGAGGTGAAGCATATTCATCAAATCTGGGTTTGACATGGCCTTGTATGTTAGGCAAAGGTCACCTCTGAGCAAGCGGTGGCGACTGAATAGAGCTGGAGTTCTTTCAGTTGGGCAGCACAGGACAGATGTTTGAGACCCTTTATCCTTTTGGTGAGGAACTTTTGTGGCCTCTCCAGCTGCTGCAAGTGTCGGGTCAGATACATTCCGAATGGGGCATTGTACTCAATCATTGGTCTGATGAGTGATGAGTATAGGGAGACTATGACCTCCCTTGATCTAGATGAGAATCCCTTCATGATAAGGTGGGCAATGTAGAAGGTCTTCCTAACTACTTTAGCTACATGGGTGTCGAATGACAGACTACTATCAACCTGGGTCCCCAGGTCCCTGATAACTTCTTCTGTGCTCAGTGGATTGCCACCTATTTGGTAGCTAGGGTAACCTTGTTTTTCCTGAAGGGTATGACTATGCATTTTTTGGCATTTAACTTTAGGCCATGGCTCTGGCACCAGTTATCCGATTCTGTGAGACCCTTCTGAAGGATATCTGTGTCAGATGTGTTTTCTACTATGGCGCCCAGTTTGCAGTCATCTGCAAACTTTGTCAGCCATAACCCTCCTGTGTTTGCTTGTACTGGAAAAGTAGATGCCAAACAAGAGTGGGCCCAGGACTGAGCCCTGTGGTACACCACTTGTGACAGGCTTTGAGTCTGACATGGCGCCAGCAACTCTGACCCTGTGGGTTCTGTCACTCAGCCAGTTTGCAACCCATCTTGTGATGTATGGGTTAACATTTAAGCTGATGAGTTTTTCAATGATACCCGAGTGGGGTATTGTATCGAAGGCCTTCGCCAGATCGAGGTAGGCTGTATGGACTGCCTTTCCTCATCAATGGCTTTGCTGACTCTTTGGAAAAAGTCAACCAAGTTTAGAAGGCATGATCTGCCTTTGACAAAGCCAAACTGGGATGGATCCAAAGTCTGCAAATTCCCTATGTCTTTATTTATGAGGTCCATTATGATCCTCTCCATGGCTTTGCAGATAAGGCTTGTCAAGCTAATGGGCCGGTAATTTCCAGGGTCGGTGGAGGCACAGCCTTTGTGAAGTGGGACCACAGTTGCAGTGCGCCACTCCCTGGGTACGTACCCAGAGGTAAGACTATGATTAAACAGCTGTCCTAGCTGTGGGTTTAATTCCTCGTTGAGTTTGTGGTGCACACAGCCAGGGACACCATCAGGTCCCATGGATGCTGTGTTTTTTGCTTTGGAGAGAGCAGTTCTCACTTGGGCGTTGGAGATGTTTGGGGGGCTGCAATCGCATGGTATAGATATCTCTCCTTTTGGGGGAGGGGAGAAGTTTGCACTGAACCTGTCAGCCAGTATGTTGGCAATGTCTGTAGGATCAGTAATCTTCACATCATTTTGAACTAGTTCTGAGCATATCTGGGAGTTTCCTCCCAGGTTTCTAACATAGCTAAAGAAGGCCTTATGATTGTCTTTTGAGTCTTTAGCTATTTTTCTCTCAAAATTTGCTTTGGATGATTTTATGAGAGCTCTTAGTTTTTTACTTATAGTTATCAAGGGTGTCTTACCTTTTAAGGATTTTGCTCTATCTTGTAGTAGCTTCCTCCTTTTGTTGTAGCGTTTGTTTATGGCTGGGGTCCACCAGAGTGGACGCTTGCCTTTGGTACAAAGAGTCTTTGTTTTGCTTGGGATTGCCTTATCCGTGCAGTCCTGCAGGTGCTGGTAGAAGGCATTTGTAAGTGATTCAGCGGCTTGAGTACTGTTTTCCCGGCTCGGGGGCCTTAAAGGAGACCACACTAGTCTTTAGAAGTGTGAAGTCGGCTTGCGAGAAGTTCTTTACTGTGGTCTTTTTTATTTCAGGTGGGGGTGGGATGAGGACCTCCAGCGAGATTAGTTTGTGATCTGATCTCACCAGTGAGGGGTATACTTCCGGTGTTGAACATTGTGCTCCCATGTTCGTGATGATGAGATCAAGTATGTTTTCTCCTCTTGTGGGGATGGTGACTAGTTGTTCCATGGCATTTGAGTTTATGAATTCCAGGAACTTTTGGGCTAGTACATTAAGGAGTAGTTTTGTTCTCCTTAATGTACTTAAAATGACTTGAAACAGGATAATCTCAGTGACCTTCATGAAAGGTATACTCATCTAGATTATCTGACTGGTGGGGAGATCTTGAGCAACCTATTACATCTTACTCTCCCTGGCAGAAGAAACTGAAATCGATTCCTTTGTGTACAAGTAATGTTAATTAGTTGTAGGTATCTGAAAAATAAATCTCATCAATTCTGCAACTTACTGTTGCTTTTCTTTTCTAAGTATGAGTTACGCAGGCAAGGAAACTCTGTCTGGCATTACTGACTAATTCTCAGCGATGTACCAGAAATTCAAAACTTAGACAAGGGGCAGAGCAAACCTACGAGGCAAAATCAGGGATAGCCTAGACACAGAAATCAAAGGGAAGTGTTCCTCTGTAGAATTAACAAACTTAAAAGCTGTTAACACTTCAGTATAACACGCTTTCTGTTTTGTATGTATGTGAGACAAAATGAAGTTGTAACAGATTTTTAAAGATATTTAGCCTTCTGCCGCTGTTCTTTGTTGGCCAGCACAAGGCCACAGTTACTCCTTAGGATGAAATCTGATCTTAACAGCACTTGGGTGCCATTACAAAGTTTTTGATAGGCACCCCTAAAAATGTTAAGTTTGGGTCTTGCACTAGGGAAGCACTTAAGTTTATCATTTCCTTAAAATGCAACATAATCATGGCACTCAGTGTGCTACAAATAAATTCCTATTAAAGTTTATTATACTTGACATACAGTATAATAATACAGATGGCACACTGTAGTAAACTGTTGTGTACAATGGAATGATCACTTCACTGCAACTTCATCTTCACAGATGCTCAAATTATTCAAAATGTTTTCTTTCCAACACTAATTCCTTGTAGCATAACATACACAGTCATTGAACAGTAGGTCTGTCATTGAAGTGATTCACACGTGTAGTTTCTCTCTAAAGGTGATGAAATAATCCACTAGAAAACAACGATTTGTTAGTTTTACATATGTTATTACAATGTATGCCACGTATTTTACACCTTACTAAGAAATTTACCTCATTCCATCTTACTTTTGTTACTTTTCACTTGAATATAGCTCTGTTTTAATGCTGATTTATTGCCCAACTGAGTAACTTGATTGGCTGTATCTTGGTTACTTAGCAACAAAATCTGCTGCAAACTACAGAAGACATAACCTAATACTGTATCCTCAGAAACTGGGGATGGGTAACATGAAATCTGTAAGTAATTGGACAGTTGCTCAGCTGCAGTATACAGTGAACAGAAACACCAGTTTACTAAATATAGGTCTACTGAAGTAGCTAAAGTAAAAACTACACATTTTAGAATAAGAAAGCCCACTTTACAAGATATAAAAAAAAAAAAACAAAAAAAAAACAAAATGCTGTTGCGTCTTTCGTCTTTTCCCGGTTAGGGGTCGCCACAGCGGAACTCCGGTCCTCTAATAATTGGCAGTTGATTTTTACATACTGAGTTGCCAGCCCTGACGCACAACCTTCAACGAAAGAATGCCCATTCACGCATGTCTCCACGCAGAAGATGCTCTAGCTGAGAGTCGAACCAGACAGCGTCTTACTGTGAGGCGACAATGCTACCACAGCACCAGCACCGTGGATTGTAATGATAATAATAAGGGCTTTGGATCAGAAAAAGATCAGGAGAGAGCTGCCAGTAGATTGATTAATCTGGCCACTAGGTGGCACCATCAGGTCAATATCTGTTGACATCATAGGAGGTTACTAGGCTAATGGCCCTGGAGCCCTTACAAGCCTAGCCAAGAGTTTATCCCCAAAAAGAAAACTCAGTCAGCACTTGTCACCCCTGTCAATGACGGACACAGATGGAACCCCTGGGACAAATCTGTAGCTTCCCATCCACTTATTAAGGTGGTGCTTGAACAGGGTCAGCAAGGTACTCATCTATGGGAAGTCTCTTCCAGAGATAGGGCAGCCTCTGGAAGACAAACCTGTCTCTCCAGCAGGTTTTGTTGATGTCACATATTAAATTCAGGCTTTTTGAGTGGGTAATGCACGAGCAGTTAGACTTACGGATATGGGGCACCTCTAGTACAACAGGGTCTGAGATTGCCTTGTAGGTGACACACAGATCACCTCTGAGCAACCTGTACGATACTGAATAGAGTGACAGTGATTTGAGCCTGTCCGCATAGGACAGGTGTTGGAGGCTATGGATTCTTTTTGTGAGGTATTTCTTTGGCCTTTCCAGTTGGTGCAGATGTTGTAGAGGTACATACCAAACAGGACATTATACTCAATTATTGGTCTAATGAGTCAGGAGTATAGAGAGGTAATCTTTTTTCTGGATGCAGTCCCTTTACTTATGAGATGAACCAAGTAAATGTCTTTTCTGACCCCAACCCATACATGATGGTCGAATGTGAGATTGTTACCAAACTCAGTACCCAGGTCTCTTATCACAGGTTGTATGTTTAGGGGTTTGCCATTCATGTAGCAATCAGTAGGGGCCTAGTTTTTGCCAAATGGTATGATGATGCTTTTTTGCATTTAGCCTGAGGTCATAACTTTGGCATAGTCATTAGCTGATGCAAGACCCTCTTGCTGCATGTTAAAATCACTTGGGGTGCCAATGACAGCACCCAATTTACAGTCGTCCACAAACCTGATCAGCCACAGGCCTTTGGTCTTTGCCTAGACCTCCTAGAAGTAGATGCCAAACAGTAGGGGTCCCAGGACAGATCCCTGGGAAACTCCACTAATGACATGTCTGCTATCAGAGGTGGAAGCGCCTATTTGGACCTTGAGGGTCCTGTCTGTGAGCCAGTTGGCCACCCACCTAATGAGATATGGATTCACACCAAGTTGTGGTAGCTTTTTGATGATGACCGAGTAGGGGATTGTGCAAAGGTCTTGGCCAAGTCATAGTAAGCTGTATATACTGACTTTCCTTCATCCAGGGCCTTGGTGACAGTCTCAAAGAAGTCAACCAAGTTCAACAGGCAAAATATGCCCTTGACGAATCCGAACTGGGTGAGGTCAAGTGCTTGGAGATTGCTTATGTCCTTGTTTATGAGATCCATAATAATATGCGCCATGGCTTTACAGATCAAACTTGTCAAGCTAACAGGGTGATAGTTTCCGGGGTCAGTAGTGGCACCATCTTTGTGCAAGGGGATGATAATGGCAGTTCTCCACTCTGCTGAAATGAAGCCTGTACTTAGGTTGTGGTTGAATAGGGTGCTCAATGGCAAAGCCAGTTCTTGCTGGAGATGGTGCATCATTCAGCCTGGGATACCGTCAGGTCCCATGGAAGCTTTTAACATGATCTACAGAGATGTGAGGTGCTGGACAAGTATCGGGATGCTGAAAGGACCTTTGGGGCTGGACAGGGGCTAAAGTTTGCACTGAACCTATCTGCTAGCAGGTTAGCTAAGTCAACAAGATCAGTGTAAGTGATTCTGTTAAGTATTAATTTGGAACAAACCTGAGCTTTACCAGGGAGGTTATTGACATAACTGAAGAAGGCTTTGTGGTTTCACTGTTTCAGAGGCTAGTTTTGACTCATAATTGGCTTTGGAAGTTTTCACTAGTGATCTAATTTGCTTGTTGAGGCTAAGGAGGGAGTTTTTCCAATTTGGAATTTGTTCCTTTTTACCCTTGGACAACAGTTTCTTCCTTTTGTTGTAAAGCCTGTTGATAGGATGTCCGTCAAACAGGTTTGTCTTTCCTTAAGGAGCAGTTTTAGTTCTGCTGGGTATGGCTGAGTCCATACAGTTCTACAGCTGCTTGTATACTGCAATGGCATACTGTTCAGCGTAGCTGTCTACATCCTCTGAGGAGGGCGGTGGTGTGAAGCTACAGATACCCTCCTTTAGGAGGTTGTAGCCAGCTTTTGAGAAGTTTAGCTTGATGACGGCTGTGTGTGTGTGTGTGTGTGTGGGGGGGGGGTAGAAAGGTACAGTTGTGTACACTTACCAATAAATGTAGATGTTCGAGTGTATTCACTGTTGCAGTTATTACATTTGGGAAATCTGCTGGCAGGTTGCCCTCAGTCGGCCTGAATAACAAAGTCTTGGGTCCTGCGTCGGTTGCTGTCTCCTCTTCCATGATGTCAGGTTGTCAAGGGTATAAAACATGCAGCCGATGCCATTTTAATCAGTTTTTCTTGCCCCAGATGTCAGGTGCCCACCAAATGGGGAGCAAATATATATATATATATATATATATATATATATATATATATATATATATATATATATATATAAACTGTAAATATATAAATGCACCTTAGAAACATCAAATTTACCTTCAACTAAAAGCAAATACTACACAAAGGCTTTTGAGTATAGTGAAGGAAAGAAAAGGTATAGAAAGGGGGCTGGCGGGTGGGTAACCCGGACTGCAACAGTGAATACACTCAAACATCTACATTTATGGTAAGTGTACACAACTGTACTATGTTCTTCGTGTTTCACTGTTGCAGTCATTACATTTGGGTAGAATCCCAAAGCTATGGATGGGAGGATGGAACTAAACAGCATTAGGAGCAGCTATAAGGCCCTGCAGGACAGCAGTGGCAAAGCCTGCCCTGGATTTAGAGAAGAGAGGTAAATGACAATGCTTTGTGAATGTATTAACTGAGCTCCAAGTAGCAGCTTCTAGAATGTCTCTGGTAGGGACCCCTCTGAGAAAAGCTGCTGAAGTAGAGGCAGCCCTGGTGGAATGGGATCTGATCCCCTTGGGAACAGGTTTACCATGGTGCAAGAAGCAGAAACTAATGCAATGGCTTATCCATTTATAAATAGTCTGCTTTGATATAGCCTTCCCCTCTGATCCTGCAGCAAATGCTGCCAGTAGTTGCTCAGACTTTCTTACATATTTTGTCCTGTTTAAGTAGAATCTTAGTTGTCTGTGTACATCCAATGAATGCAGAATCCGCTCCCCCTTGTTCTGCGGATTAGGGAAAAAAGGTGGCAGGTGAATGGTCTGGTTAAGAGCCACACTGGATACCACCTTAGGCATAAAAGGAGGCTTGGTCCTGAGGTCCACCATGTCCAGGTAAAAAATAATGAAAGGCTCCACTGCCATGAGAGCCTGTAGTTCTGAGACCTTTCTAGCTGAAGTGTCTGCCAAAAGAAAAGCCGTCTTCCAAGAATGAAATTTTATATTCGCAGTAGCTGCTGGTTCAAAAGGAGGCAGGGTGAGTTTTTCCAGCACAAAATTGAGGTCCCATGCAGGAGTTAGCGCTCTCCTGGGAGGCCTTAAATTTTTGGCCCCTCTGAGATACTGTTTTAGCAGTGGATGAGAAAAAAGGGGAGGCTCTGTGTTGTAATGAGACGAGATGGCAGAGGCATGGATTTTTTTTCAAGAAAAAGATAGGCCCTTGTCAAGCATCTCAGTTAAGTACTATAAAATCTGAAGAATATTGGGCTTTGCTGTGTCTATTCCTTGTGCTTGGTTCCAAGCACAGAATCTCTTCCATTTATCAGTATAAGATTTTCTAGTACTAGGCCTTCTGGCTTCCAAAATGACATCCATCACAGGTTTACTGAGAGATGTGGTTTGAATAATTAGTTGATTAGCCATGCTGCAAGATTCAGAGTTTGGAGCTGAGTGTGCAGAATTTGATAGTTCTGCTGAGACAATAGATGAGGTGTTTTGAGGCAAGTATCATGGAAGAAGGTGTGACATATTCCTTAAAAGCGGGTACCAGTGTTGGTGAGGCCAGTCCGGAGCAATTAGAATCATTTTTGTTTTTTCCTGTCTGACTTTTAGTAAGGCCTTGGAGAGTAGAGGCAGAGGGGTAAAGGCATATTCTGATGGATCTATTTGCCTCTCCCCAAAACTATGTCTGGGCTTCCACATTTCTGTGTTAACATGCTGAAGATTTGTGGATCCAGTTTCCATTCGTGCAGGTCCATAAGATTTCTGCTTAGGTCGTCTGCCAGAGTATTTTGCTTTCCTGGCAGGAACTGAGCTTGAAGATGTATTTGGTAAGTCAAGGCTGTGTTCCACAAGGCCATGGCTAGTCTGCAAAGGGGGTAGGAATAGGTACCCCCCTGCTTATTTATGTACCACATAACTGTGGCGTTGTCCGTCTTTATCAGTAGTTGTCCTGGATGAAGTAAGTCCTTGAAGGCTGTCAGAGCATTCTGAACAGCTAGCATTTCTTTCTGGTTGATATGTAGATGCATTTGGTTTGGGCTCCATTTGCCCTGAATGCATCTCCCTTTCAGGTGCCCCCCCCCCCAAGCATAGTCTGATGCATTTGTAGTTAGGGTTTGGGTGGCAGGGGGTAGAGTGAATGACAGTCCCTTGTTTTGGTGACATGTCTCTGCCCACCAAAGAAACTCCTGTTGTAGGCAGGGAATGAGAGGAATCATTGTTTCTGGGCTGTGACAATGTTGACTCCATAAGCTTTTTAGGTACCAATGAAGTTTCCTCATATGCAGTCTCGCAGATGGAATTAGTAGAATGCAGGATGCCATGCAGACCTCTCAACCTGGAAACATCAAAAATCTGGACAAGGCCCATGAAAAATAGGTACAAATCTGTATGGTGATTAACATCTAATTTGCATACATAATTACGTAACTACACCCACTCCAATGGGAATTGTGGGATACCAACTTTCAAAAGTAAAATGAAGAACAGACAACCAAAATATGGCACCAGAGTCCCCTGCAGCCATTCCAATGTCCCATTACTTGGATATTTTGCCCCATTTGTCATAAACACTAATATGAGCATACTGCTTTAGTTCTACAATGATTATATGGATTTTATTTTTACATTTTACAGCACAACAAAGCACAAACACTAAGACATCTGGTAAACAAAGCAATACTCTCTCACATAGACTTGGCATTAAAACTTCTCTGCCCTTGAAACTCACATTCATTGAAACAGCATTGAAACCCACACCACATCCAAAGAAAATGCATCTGGCCAGTGGTGGGTAAAGATTACCTTTGGGCTGTTTTCAAATCATTGGTCCCTTGCACACAAAACAAGAAATATACATGTGTTGTTTTCTTTGATACACCTTCTTGACTTTATTAAATTATATTCCTTGTATAACACAACACATTTGTTAGACAGAGCACATTTTAAATTTATTGTTTGAACATTTTTCCAATAGGCTGTACTGTAGGCAATGAAACAAAATGCATGAACCAATAATGACAAAACTGCCCAATTCAGAACATTTCCATTATAAAATTCTACTTCCACATTCACACTATAAATAGAATGACAGTAGTGTAAGCCATAGGCATCTTGCACAGCTTCTCACACTTATTTTCAATTTCATTTTTTTTGGGGGGGGGGCAAAATGTCAAAAACCAGGGACACATTTTAAACATTGCTTGTATAATTTTGTAAAGTTGCTAGAATAAGATGTGTTATCACCATGCATTTCACTGGCAAGTTTTGAACCCAGGACCAGATATACTACAGTCAGAGCAACATACCACTATGCCAAATCAGCAGCTTCCTGAAAAATAGGAAGACTAAAACTTAATGGCTATCATTTAGTGAATTCATTTCTCACTTCTCACCATAAGTCTCAACCTCTTGGCACACAAAACCTGGACAAACAAAGCCAATAATGGGGGAATTCAAATTCAGTTCTCACTTCTCATCATACCTTTCAACTCTTAGCACAAAAAACCTGGACAAAGCTCACAAGTGGTGATGGCTAGGAACTTGCCAGGGACACATTTTAAGCATTGCTTTTGTACAATTTTGTAAAGTTGCTAGACTAAAATGTGTTACCACCATGTATTTCACTTGCAAGTCTTGAGCCCTGGACCCTAGGCACTACAGTCAGAGCAACATATTACTATGCCAAATCAGCAGCTTTTGAAAAAAAAAAAGGAAGACTGAAACTTAATGGCTATCATTTAGTGCATTAATTTCTCACCACAGCTCTCAACCTCTTAGCACAAAATAAACTGGGCAAAACTCACAAGTGGTGGTGGCTAGGGACTTTAGGTGCTTTTTATCCTGTACCAAAGGTACAGGGTTTGAGCCCGAGTACCTCTAGCCACCAGGTACATTAATTGGGGGGCAGCTTTCTTCCCATTACTCATAAACTGATAAACATCGTTTCTTGCCTGGCAGTACACTAAAATTCTTATCTTTCATTTAGTATAACCATATTCTCATCAGCATAAATAAAATTTAGAATGACTTGCTTTTTAAAGCCTATCCCTCTAATACTAATATGTTATGTAACATAATACTAAAAGTTATTCACTACATCAGCTCCCCTTGCACACCAACCCCCATATTTGGGGGCTCACACTACATGTAAATGGTATTAGATGATGGCAGATGGGTGGGAATTGCATCCCACTACTGTAAATCAATGTGGAGGTAAGAAAACTGGACAGGGACTAAGGTGTTCTGATCTACTCCACTGAGAACCACTAAATTATTTTTTTTCAGTCTAAAAATCGTAAATCATATAGCCACTAGGGGTATAGTCACTTAAGTCTCTTAAGTCGCTGACTAGTGCTAAACAGATTTAAGTATAAACAAGGTGCAGAAATATGAACCATCACACAATTCAGTAAGTACAGCATGGCCCCTCAAGAGCAAGCAGGAAATATGTATTGTTCCCTGGATACGAACCTATACCATCCACACTAACAAATAGGTTCCGCATTGAGCACTCCATCAATCAGGGACTTTTTGACCTAGCTCTCCATACATTTAATCTCATTTGTCCACAGTAACTATAAATACACTTTTACACACATACTTACCGAACTTCTTCTAAATAACAAATGCTCGTAACTCGCGAACTCTTCTTCTAAATAAATCCCCAGAGGGAGCTTCTTCTTTATTAAATCCAATCCACAAACACTCCTTGTAACTCCTTTACGGCTCGGGTGACTCCCACTCGCAAAAGTATTTGAACCATAGCCGGAAATAAGTGCTACGTACGTGCGCGGAGTATTCCGACAGGCTGGTGGTGCTGACGTCATCGCTCATGTGATGACGTCAGCACACAAAGCACAAAAGTTAATAAAATAAAAATAGAAGTGCAAATAAATCGGAAATGAAGGGGTGCCACTCGGGAATCCTGGCACCCCATTATTTGGACCCCAAAACTCAGTAAAAACCGAGGAATTCGGGACAGTTGGGAGGTATGATGCCATGAACCCCAAAGCCTGCAGAATTTGTCTTGCAGATAACTGGGTTTTTGATGCCATTTGTTTGAAGTATGTTGTCAATTGCATTTGTTTGTCTGGCGTGAGGTAAGCCATCTGGGCAGGTGTATTCAAGCTTGCACCCAGGAATGTAATTATTTGAGAGGGTACCAGTTGTGATTTCTTTTCGTTTATGGTGTACCCAAGGCATGCTTGAAGCCTTTTTACAAATGCCAGATGTTGAAGAAGAGTGTCCTTGTCCTCTGCCTGAATGAGACAATTGTCCAGATAAGGATAAATTTGAATGTTTCTTTGTCTGCAGAATGCAATTACTGGTGCCAGACACTTTGTAAACACCCTGGGTGCAGTAGATAAGCCAAAGGGCAGTGCAGAGAATTGGTAATGCAAAAAACCTGCTTTGAAGCGGAGGTATCTTCTGCAAGATTCCCTTATTGGGATATGCAGGTATGCCTCTTAAGTCTAGAGTTACCAACCAGGCATTCTTGCCTAGCATAGGCAGTAGTTGTTGTAAAGCCAGCATTTTGAATTTTGGAATGTCCATGAATGTGTTCAAAATCTAAAAGTCCAGTATTGGACGCCATGATTTGTCTTTTCTGGGTACCAGGAAAAGTCTTGAATAAAATCCTTGTCCTTTTTCCTTTTCTGGTACCGGTTGAATGGCCCCCATATCCATGAGGGACATGACTTGTTTCTGGGCCTCTGCCCACTGGTTTTGTGGCAGATCTGGCCATCAGTTTGGAGTTGGCAAAGTATGGAAATGAAATCTGTACCCCTAGGATACTATGTTTAATACCCACTTGTCCTGGGTAATTAATTGCCAATTTTGAGCATGAAGTGCTAGTTTTCCCCCCAAGGGGGCTGCCAAAAGATAAGTGCTTAGAGATGGTAGAGGAAAGTCACTGAGACTGCTTACTGTAGGGTTGTGTTTTGTTACCTCCAGATTTGGAGGTGGAGGCACCCCATTGCTTTGACCTGTAAGATTCTTGTGATTGATATCTGGAGCCTTTTGAGTGCCTGGGTTTGCCCCAAGTGGCTCTGTTGGACACAGGAAGGGACCAGTTCTTAGTAGGCCAGTGCCTACTGAACCTGGGTGGCTGCACTTGCAAGAAATCTTTTACAGTTTGCATAGATTTAGCTTTGTCTTCCATTTTCTTTAAAACCTCTTCTGCTTTATTACCAAACAGACTATCATGCTGTAAAGGGGCATCCAACAATTTAGCTTTAACGTGATCAGGCAGGTTTTGCTCTTTGAGCCAGACATGCCTTCTAATCACATATCCAGTTAAGGCGGCCCTGCAAGAGGCCTCCAAGGAATCAAAACCACATTGCAAAGTAGGCTTTACAATCTGTTCTGCTGAATGCAATAAATCCTGTTTGTTTGTGTCTTTCGGCTTTTCCCAGTAAGGGGTCGCCACAGCGGACCTCCGGTCCGCTAATGAATGGTAGTTGATTTTTCCGTGTCGAGTTACCAGCCCTGACGCACAACCTTCAACGAAGGTACGCCCATTCACACGTCTCCACGCAGATGACGCTCTAACTGAGAATCGAAACAGGACAGCGTCTTACAGTGGGGCGACAAAGCTACTGCAGCACCACCACCGTGGCTGAATGGAATAAATCCTGTAACGCTTTATTTTCCACACAATCAGAACTCAACATAATTTTCTGTTTCAGTAAGCCCATAACATGCTGTTGATATTTAAGCATATAAAACTGGCAGTTTAAAGCCCTGATTGTCAAGGTTGCAGACGTATAAACCTTCTTTGCCATCTATCCAGCGCCCTGGAATCTCTATCAGAGGGGGTAGGATTTTTGGCTGTAGAAGCCTTAACACCCTTGGGACCCTGAGAAATAGCCTCAGGATCAGCAGTAGGATTTTTGAAAAGAAATTTGTGGGAGTCAGGAACCCTGTAATATCTGTCTGGCTTACTAGGAGCCGGAGGCAGGGAATCAGGAGCCATGCTTGATTCTGAGAACACATCATCAACAATGTCTAATACAGGAGGTATTGCCAAAGGCCTATGCTGAGGAAGAAGGAAATCCCTAAGCCTCTTTTTTGATTCAGAAAATTCCTGACTCTCCCAGTGAAAATGCTCCCTTAAAGTATGCAAAGTCTCTCCAAAAGAGTAATCCTCAGGAGGAGAAGCAGATGGAATGGATTGCTCTGCATCAGAATCCTCATAAGGTGGAACAGAAAATTCCTGATCAAAAGAGGAATCAGAAGAAATGGAAATCTGATCTGAAGATTCATAATCAGTGCCTTGCCTAGGCCTCTTAGCGTGGGGGGTGGGAACTCTTGATCATGGTAATTAAATCCTCAGCCATTTTGATCATTTGTTTTTTAGGCATAGGGGCCTGAACACGTGGCTCATGCATCGTTTTTTAGATACAGAAGTTGTTTTTTACCTTGTTTTTGTTGATGGCGTAGGTTTAATATAAAAATGTTGAGGCCTGAAAACACCCTCAGAAGCTGGTGCCTGCTCAGCAGCTCCGGACCTATCCAAGGAAGAGACATACGCGGGTTCAATACTTTGCGAATCTCGCTGCATACCGGACTCCAAATGGGTCTCGGTAGAAGCCCGAGACTCAAAAGTAGCGGGTATCAGGGGCTGCAAAAGCGTGTCACTGAGAACCGGCTACTGGCTTGGGAGAAGCTTCGTCGTCGGTTTTTGACCTCGACGATCTGTCTCTTGTCTTTTTCCTTGCATTTTTTTGTGAACTCCAGTAGTCGGATTGCTAACAGACGACATTTCAGGGTAGTTAAATCTTGAACCAAAATATTTAGAAGCAAAAATATACCAACGCTTAATACTGCGTTGGTTAAATTTAGCACAAAACCGACAGCAAGGCACGTTGTGATCCGAGCCTAGGCAAGGAATACAGTACAAATGAAAATCCTTATGAGGTATTTGCTTCCCACAAGTAATGCAATTATTAATTTTTACTGACATCGGTAAGGAGCAAGAAAAAGTTTCCCCAACGGGGTACTTGGCTTTAGTTTGAAGACTTCGGTTCTGAAACTCGAAAACGAAAATTTCAGAAGTCAGCTGACCGGCACTTGCGAACTGCTTCTGCTTTGGGCACCACGCAGCAATAAAGACTGATTAAAATGGTGTCGGCTGCATGTTTTATACCCCTAACGTCATGAAGGAGGAGACAGCAACCGACGCAGGACCCAAGACTTTGTTATTCAGGCTGACTGAGGGCAACCTGCCAGCAGATTATCCAAATACAATAACTGCAACAGTGAAACACGAAGAACATCTTCAAAGGAGACATTCCGATGATCTGATCTCACCAGGGTAAAACATACTATGGGAGTGATGCAGCAGTCACAGATGATGGTGAGAACCAAGTCCAGAAGGTTTTCTCCCCTTGTGGGGGATGAACCGAGCTGGTCTAGTGCGTTAGAATTGAAGAAGTCAAGGATTCGCTGAATGAGTGCATTAATGCAGCAAGAGTTCACCCAGTCTATGGTGGGGAAGTAGAAGTCACCAAGGATCAGGGTGTTAAGGGGTACCTTGATGGAGTAAATCCAGGTAAGAGGAGTGGGTGTCTTGAGTCACACAGGGGGGATCTGCAACTGGCTACAACTTGGATGGGTTTCTTGCCAGCTGTCAGTTGCACCTGGAGTAGTTCCAGTGCATCATGCTGACAAACCAGTCTGGAGGTGTGCCTGTCCTTAATGAAGATAAAGACTCCACCTCCCTTAGTCTTCCTGAACTCATTTTGAGGTCGAAATGTGTGGAATGAGGTATAGCCTGGTAAGGTGGGGGTGCTCTCCACAGTCCTGAACCAAGTTTCAGTGACTGCACAGACATCGGCATCTTCCAATGCAAAGAGAGCCTCCAGTGACTGTATTTTCAGGTTAAAGCTCCTAGCGTTAATCAGCATGATCTTCAATTTGCTTTTTGACAGATCTTTTATGTTGGAAGATTTGTCTTTGGGACATTGCCTAGAAAAGGCACAATGGGGGAGGAGAGAGTCTTGGCCAGGATCCGGAATCCCAGTGATGACAGGTGGAGGCCATCTCTGGCAAAGCATCGAGGTCCATCAACCATGTCATCCCAGGCAGACAGATCCTGGATTCCCTTGGAATGACACCAGAAACTAAGCCAGTTGTTGAAGTTAATTATTTTTTGTTGGCATTGTGGTAACATTCTTGGTGAAGGTAGGATGCTGCTTAGGGCTTGGGTCATACTTGCCTGGGACACACACACAGAGCTCAATCATGTCTCACTTCATATAGTACAGGGAGGTACATCTCAAGTCATTCACACCAACATGGACAATGACACAGTCATACTTGTATTTGTTGTGGAAAGACTTAAGTGCATCTGTGATGTGGTGGATTCTGGCACCAGACAGACAAAAGACCGTGACCTTCTCCTTGTCGAGCCTTGGGAGGGGGACCTTGGTGCGTCTCACAATTGAGTCACCAATTGACTAGTATGTTTGGTTTATTATGTTCAGTCTTATTTATCAAACAACAGCATGTAAAGAAGTGAATTATTCAAGTACTGCAGATTGTAAGGCTTGTGAGATGCTAACAGTAAAAAAAAAAAAAAAAACTGACAATGTAAAAGCAAAGACTGCTTGTGCTCAAAATCAGTCACGCAGATAGAGACACAGCTGCAGCAATAATACCTTGGCATGACACACGCAACAGATCTGACCAAAAAAATATCACTTAAAATAAACAATGATGCATGTTCTAGTGATACATGCTCACCAAACAATGATTGAAGTACCGAGAATTACACCTGAACAAGAATTAGAGAACAGAAAAAAGAAGTTATGTCTTACCATAACGTTCCATCTGCATTGTTGATCTTCACTAATCCTTGACTGTTAGCTCAGTTCCGAGCCTCGGAACCAACTCGGCCTTTTATTTCAGCTTGTGCTTTCCAAACTCTTGAGCTAGGCTTCACCCATAATGCTCCTCTCCAAATTACCTCAGATCGAGTGTGCCTAAAACAGTGGCAGACAAATAGCAAATACGAATAAGAGACCATATATGTGTCCCTAATATGAATCCAGTTCTTGAAAAATTTGATTCACTAAGAGTCTCAGGCTGGGAAGGGAGGAAATGTCAAAGATTACTGACAATCGACAATACAGATGGAATGTTATGGTAAGACACAACTTCTTTATCTGATGTTGTCAATCTTCATGTAATCCTTAACTGTGGAACAGAGTCCCTGGTTACCTGAATCTTGGGAGGTCTCACAGAATAATATTCCTAAGATCATCGAACCGAATGATGCCCATCCCCTAGACACCCGACGCAATTTGCAATGAGTAAGAAAGGTATGAGGAGAAGACCAAGTGGCTTGAGACATCTCACCAGGGTAACGTTTGAGACTGGGTTACCTGAAGATAGCAAGGAAAAGACAACAAACAATTGGGTCAGATTTTCTGAAATCCTTTGATCTGTGTAGACAAAATCGCAGCTGTCTGTGGACATCTAATAAATGATAGGAATACTCCCCTTTATTGGAAAAATTAGGGGAAAAGACCAACAATTGAAGTGTCTGATTGATATTAGATTCTGAGACTACTTTCAGTAAAAAGGATGGATTAGTCCTAAGGGAGATCCTGTCTTTGTGAAATATTATGTAGGATGGTTTGCAGGACAAAGGCCTGAAGTTCAGATACTCTTCTGGCGGATGTAATAGCCACTAAGAATAAAGTTTTCCAAATCAGAAACTTTAAGTCACATGTAGCTGATGGTTCAAAAGGAGGAGAAAAGAGTAAAGGATTGAAGGACTATGTTGAGATCCCAGGGAGGAATGGGTTTGGCGGACAGGAGAAGTAAGGGAAGGATGCATGGCAAACATGGGAACTGGAGAAAAAACTCAGTGAGCTTGAGATGAAGGAGGTTCAGATGAACCATGCCCTCCAGATGAGACAGCACATCTGGAGCTGGGTCCAGCATCCGTGGTTTCCGAAGAAGAGGAGGCCAAAGGAAGGGAAACCAAACTTGTTGAAGCCGAAAGAGGGAAATGAGGATTATTAAGAGCTCTAACTTCTTGGCTTTCTTTAGAAACTGGGATATCAAAGTAGTTGGGGGAAAGGCATAGACAAGACCGGGGGGCCAATCATGGAGAAGACCATCTCTGGGTGACTCCCCCTGAGGGGGAGCTTAGGGCAAAGTAACTGCTGCACTTGCTGTTTAGGGGGGATGCAAAAAGATCGCAGCAAGGTTGGCCACAGTGATAAAAATTCTCTTAAGCCACCAAGGCTTGACAGACCACTCATGACGCATGAGAATGGTTCTGCTCAGTTTGTCCGCTATCACGTTAGAGCTCCCTGGAATGTGTGTTGCTGTGAGAAAGCGGTTGGAAGAAATAACCCATTGCCAAACTCTGAGGGCTTCTCGACACACTGGGTAAGATTTGGATCCCCTTTGTTTGTTGATGTACTAGACTACAGACATGTTGTCTGTCTGAATTGCTACTGTTCCTAGATGACGCGCATCCTGAAATGCTTACAATGCTAACAGCACTGCCCTCATCGCTAGAACACTGATGTGCAAGTTGACCTCCAGTTTGGGTCACGTGCCTTGGACTGTCCTTCCCAGATAATGCCCCCACCCTATCTGGGAAGCATCTGTGGTCACTATGGCTTGGAGTTGTGGAAGGAAGAATGGATGCCACAAAAGAATCTTGTTGGACTGCAGCCACCACAAAAGTTCCTGTTTGCAGCGACTGGTAATCAAGATGTGGTGAGATATTGGCTGATCTATCAGAGACCATTAGGAAGCTAGCAACCACTGTAAGGTTCGCATGTGATATCTTGCTAAGGGAACTAGAGTGACAGAGGCTGCCATTGAGCCGAATGCTTGTAAGACTAACCTGGCTGGAACACTTTTGCTTTGGATAATTAGGCTGACCTGAGATCTGATCCTTTGTAGCTTCTCCAGTGGCAGTGAAGCAATTCCTGCAACTGTGTCCAACAGGGCTCCAATGAATTCTAGTTGTTGTGAGAATTGTAAATTAGATTTTTCATAATTTATTGTGATGCCTAGAGATGCAAAGAGATGCAGTGTGTAATTTCTTGCCTGTTCTGACATCTGGTGGTAGTGGTGAGGAGCAAGTCGTCGATGAAAAGAAAAACTCAAAATCCTTGCACTCTGAGATGAGCTGCTACCACCGTCATGCATATGGTGAACACCCTGGGGGCTGAGATGAGTCTAAGGGCAGTGCTCTGAATTGGAAATGACTGGCTCCCAGCCAGAAGTGCAGGAAAGTACAGTTGTGTACACTTACCATAAATGTAGATGTTCGAGTGTATTCACTGTTGCAGTCATTACATTTGGGTAATCTGCTGGCAGGGTGCCCTCAGTCGGCCTGAATAACAAAGTCTTGGGTCCTGCGTCAGTTGCTGTCTCCTCCATGACGTCAGGTCATCAGGGGTATAAAACATGCAGCCGATGCCATTTTAATCAGTTTTTCTTGCCCCAGATGCACATGCAGCCGATGCCATTTTAATCAGTTTTTCTTGCCCCAGATGTCAGGTGCCCCCCAAAAGGGGAGTAACAGATATATATATATATATATATACACACACACACACACACACACACACACACACACACACACACACACACACACACACACACACACACACACACACACACACACGTAATTTAGAACACAAAAAAATTACCTCCAACTAAAAGCAAATACACCAAAAAGGCTTTTGAGCATAGTGAAGGAAAGAAGAGGTATAATAAGAGAGAAAAAAGGGGGCTGGCGGGTTGGTAACCCGGACTGCAACAGTGTATACACTTGAACATCTACATTTATGTTGAGCGTACACAACTGTACTATGTTCTTCGTGTTTCACTGTTGCAGTCATTACATTTGGGTAGAATCCCAAAGCTATGGATGGGAGGATGGAATTATACAGCATTAGGAGCAGCTATAAGGCCCTGCAGGACAGCAGTGGAAAAGCCTGCCCTGGATTTAGAAAAGAGAGGTAAATGGTAATGTTTGGTGAACTTATGAACTGAGCTCCAAGTAGCAGCTTCTAGAATGTCTCTGGTAGGAACCCCTCTGAGAAAAGCTGCAGAAGTAGAAGCTGCCCTGGTGGAATGGGATCTGATCCCCTTGTGGACAGGTTAACCATGGTGCATGTAGCAGAAACAAATGCAATGGCTTATCCATTTTGAAATAGTCTGCTTTGAAATAGCCTTCCCCTCTGCCCCTGCAGCGAATGAAACCAGTAGTTGCTCAGGCATTCTTAGAGATTTTGTCCTGTTTAAGTAGAATCTTAGTTGTCTGTGTACATCCAATGAATGCAGAATCCGCTCCCCCTTGTTCTGCGGAATTGGGAAAAATGTTGTCAGATGAATGGTCTGGTTAAGAGCCACACTGGATACCACCTTAGGCATAAAAGATGGATTGGTCCTGAGGGCCACGCTGTTCGAGTAAAAGATAAAGAAAAGCTCCACTGCCATGAGAGCCTGTAGTTCTGAAACCCTTCTAGCTGAAGTGACTGCTAAAAGAAAGGCCGTCTTCCAAGAAAGAAATTTTATGTCTGCAGTAGCAACTGGTTCAGAAGGAGGAAGGGTGAGTTTTTCCAGCACAAAATTGAGGTCCCATGCAGGAGTTAGTGCTCTTCTGGGAGGTCTCAAATTTTTGGCCCCTCTGAGGTACTGCTTTAGCAGGGGATGAGAAAAGAGAGGAGGCTCTGTGTTGTAATGAGCCAAGATGGCAGAGGCATGGATTTTTATAGAAGAAAAAGATAGGCCCTTGTGAAGCAGTTAAATATTGCAGAATCTGAGGAATATTGGGCATTGCTGTGTCTATTCCTTGTGCTTGGTTCCAGGCACAGAATCTCTTCCATTTATCAGCATAAGATTTTCTAGTACTAGGCCTTCTAGCCTCCAAAATGACATCCATCACAGGTTTACTGAGAGATGTGACTGGTGAAATTAGTTGATTAGCCAAGCTGCAAGATTCAGAGTTTGGAGCTGAGTGTGCAGAATTTGATAGTTCTGCTGAGACAATACATGAGGTGTCTGAGACAAGTACCAAGGAGAAAGGTGTGACATATTCCTTAGAAGCGGGTACCAGTGGAGCAATCAGAATAATTTTTTGTTTTTCCTGTCTGACTTTTAGTAAAACCTTGGAGAGCAGAGGCAGAGGAGGAAAGGCATAGACTGACAGGTTTTTCCAGCTGAAGGATAGAGCATCCACTTTACAAGTTTTTTGTGATGAATTCTTGTGCAGAATTTGTCTGATAGTTTTGGGGAGAGGCAAAAAGATCTATGTCTGGGCTCCCCCATTTTCGTGTCAACATGCTGAAGATTTGTGGATCCAGTTTCCATTCGTGTGGGTCCATAAAATTTCTGCTTAGTTCGTCTGCCAGAGTATTTTGCTTTCCTGGCAGTAATTGAGCTTGTAGATGTATTTGGTAAGTCAAGGCTGTGTTCCACAAGGCCATGGCTAGTCTGCAAAGAGGGTAGGAGAGGGTACCCCCTTGCTTGTTTATGTACCACATAACTGCGGTGTTGTCCGTCTTTATCAGTAGTTGTCCTAGATGAAGGAAGTCCTTGAAGGCTGTCAGAGCATTCTGAACAGCTAGCATTTCTTTCTGGTTGATATGTAGGTGCATTTGATTTGGGCTCCATTCGCCCTGAATGCATCTCCCTGCCAGATGGGAACTCTACGCATAGTCTGATGAATCTGCAGTCAGGATTTGGGTGGCAGAGGGTAGAATGAATGACCGTCCCTTGTTTTGGTGACAGGCCTCTGCCCATCATAGGAACTCCTGTTGCAGGCAAGGAATGAGAGGAATCATTGTTTCCAGGCTGTGACAATGTTGGCTCCATAAGCTTTTTAGGTACCACTGAAGTTTCCTTATATGCAGTCTTGTGTACGGAATTAGTAGAATGCAGGATGCCATGAACCCCAAAGCCTGCAGAATTTGTCTTGCAGATAGCTGGGTTTTTGTGGCCACTTGTATGAAGTATGTTATCAATTGAATTTGCTTGTCTGGCGTGAGGTAAGCCATCTGGGCAGTTGTATTCAAGCTTGCACCCAGAAATGTAATTATTTGAGAGGGTACCAGTTGTGATTTCTTTTCGTTTATGGTGTATCCTAGGCATGTTAGAAGCCTTTTTACAAATGCCAGATGTTGTAGAAGAGTGTCCTTGTCTTCTGCCTGAATTAGACAATCATCAGGATAAGGATAAATCTGAATGTTTTGTTGTCTGAAAAATGCAATCACTGGTGCCAGGCACATTGTGAAGACCCTGGGCGCAGTAGATAAGCCAAAGGTCAGTGCAGAGAACTGGTAATGCAAACGGCCTGCTTTGAATCGGAGGTATCTTCTGCAATATTCCCTGATTGGGATATGCAGGTAAACCTCTTTTAAGTCTAGAGTTACCAACCAGGCATCCTTGCCTACCATAGGCAGTAACTCTTGTAGAGTCAGCATCTTGAATTTTGGAATTTCCAGTAAGGTATTTAGAATGGATAAGTCCAGAACTGGACGCCATTATTTGTCTTTTCTGGGTACCAGGAAAAGTCTTGAATAAAAACATTGTCCTTTTTCCTTTTCTGGTACTGGTTGAATAGCCTCCATATCCACGAGGGACATGACTTGTTTCTGGGCCTCTGCCCACTGATTTGGAGGCAGATCTGGCCATCTGTTTGGAATTGGCAACATGTGGAAATGAAACCTGTATCCCTGGGATACTATATTTAAGACCCACTTGTCCTGGATAATTAGATGCAAATTTTGAGCATGAAGTGCTAGTTTTCCCCCCAGAGGGGCTGCCAAAAGATAAGTGCTATAAGTGCTTGGAAATGGCAGAGGAAAGTCATTGAGACTGTTTACCGTAGGGAGGTGCTTTGCTACTTCCTGATTTGGAGGTGGAGGCACCCCATTGTTTTGTCCTGTAAGATCATTGTGACTGAAACCTGGAGCCTTTGGAGTGTCTGGGTTTGACCTGAGCGGCTCTGCTGTGTACTGGAAAGGACCAATTCTTAGTAGGCCAGTGCCTACTGAACCTGGGTGGCTGCACTTGCAAGAGATCTTTTACAGTTTGCATAGATTTAGCTTTGTCTTCTGTCTTTTTCAAAACTTCTTCTGCCTTATTACCAAACAAACTGTCCTGCTGTAAAAGAGCATCCAACAATTTTGCTTTAACATGATCAGGCGGATTTTGCTCCTTGAGCCAAGCATGCCTTCTTATCACAGATCCAGTTACGGCGGCCCTGCAAGAGGCCTCCGAGGAATCAAAACCACATTGCAAAGTATGCTTTCCAACTTGTTCAGCTGAATGCAATAAATCCTGTAACTCTATTTTCCACACAATCAGAAATCAACATCATTTTCTGTTTAAATAAGCCCATGACATGCTGTTGATATTTAAGCATATGAAATTGACAGTTTAAAGCCCTGATTGTCAGGGCTGCAGATGTATAAACCTTCTTACCCCATCTATCCAGCGCCCTGGAGTCTCTATCAGAAGGGGTAGGATTTTTACAAGTAGAAGCCTTAATACCCTTGGGACCCTGAGAAATTGTTTCAGGGTCAGCAGTAGGATTTTTGAAAAGAAACTTGTGGGAATCAGGAACCCTGTAATATCTGTCTGGCTTACTAGGAGCCGGAGGCAGGGAATCAGGAGCCATGCTGGATTCTGAGAAAAAGTACAGTTTTGTACCTACCATAAATGTAGATGTCCGATAGGTATGCATCTGCAGTCCTAACATATGGGTTGTCCTGCCTCAGGCAGCCCTGCGGTCGGCCGGATTCCAAAGTCTGGGTCTGGCTTCGGCTGATGTCGCACTTCACCCGACGTCATAGCTGCTGTTTATTGGGTATAAAGGCATCAGCCGACGCCATTTTCCTCAGTGTTTCTTGCCCCAGATGCCAGGTGCCCTCTAGTAAGGCTAGATTTGGATAAATGGAAATAATTCCAAACAGTAGGGAGCAAACAATATAAAAAAAAAAATATATATATATATATATATATATATATATAACAATATATACACATATATACAAACAAATACACCACAATAGGTTCCCCCCAGCTAGCTAAAAGAGGGGTAAATACCCTAGGAATACCACAGAGGGGAAGGAGGGTGGGTAATCCTGACTGCAGATGCATACCTATCGGACATCTACATTTATGGTATGTACAAAACTGTACTATGTCCTTCAAGGATGCATCTGCAGTCCTAACATATGGGTAGAATACCATAGCCAAACTGGGGGAGGAGGCACTAAGATAAAGATGGTGTAGTTAAGATCCCTTGCAAAACAGCAGTTGCAAAACCTGCTCGGGATCTAGAGTATAAGGGAAGATTATAATGCTTGGCAAATGTATGCACGGAGCTCCAAGTAGCAGCTTCTAAAATGTCTTTGGTAGCCACTCCTCGTAGGAAAGCTGTAGTGGTGGCTGTAGCTCTTGTGGAATGAGGTCTGATATTAGCAGGAGTTGCCTTTCCATGAAAAGAGTAGCAAAATTGAATGCAATTTCCTATCCATTTTGAGATTGTCTGTTTTGAAATTGCTTTTCCTTGCATTCCTGCTGCATATGCTACCAGAAGCTGGTCAGTTTTTCTGCTGGTCTTAGTTCTGTCCAGATAGTAGCGTAATTGTCTGTGCACATCCAAGGTATGTAGCAGTCTTTCCACCCTGTTCTGTGGGTTGGGGAAGAACGTAGGTAAATGAATCGCTTGGTTCAATGATACTCTGGAGACCACTTTTGGCATAAAGGTAGGGTTAGTTCTCAGAGAGACTCTGTCCTGATGGAATATAAGGAAGGGTTGGGCTGCCATTAATGCCTGTAACTCAGATACCCTTATTGCTGAAGTGATTGCTAGCAGGAAAGCAGTTTTCCAAGACAAGAATTGTAGTTCTGCTGTTGCTGCTGGTTCAAAAGGGGGGAGTGTTAACTTTTCCAGCACAAAGTTGAGATCCCATGTAGGTAAAGGTGGTTTCCTTGGAGGCTTTACATTTTTGATTCCTCTCAAGAACTGCCTGAGTAGAGGATGAGAGAAGACAGGAGGATCCATGTTGTATTCTGCTGAAATTGCTGATGCATGAATCTTAATGGAGGAGTAAGACAGGCCATTGTGGAACAGCTCTGCTAAATATTCCAGGATGTGTGCTATGTTTGCCAATGAGACATTTTCTCCCTTTGCTGCACTCCAAATGAGGTATCTTTTCCACTTGGCTGAATAAGTCTTCCTTGTGGAGGGTCTGCGTGCCTCCAGGATAATGTCCTTAACCCTCTGAGATAAACCTGGGTTATTTTGTTTTATGCAATATTCCAAGCAGCTAGCTGCAGTGTTTTCAAGTTTGGATGTAGGATCTTGTAGTTGTCCTGTGTTAGTAGTAAGGGACATAGAGGTAGATGCCATGCGTGTGTCCGAGACATGCTTCTCAGTAGCGGGTACCAATGTTGCCTCGGCCAGTCTGGAGCTATCAGAATTACCCTTGGCTGATCCTCTCTGATCTTCAGTAGAACTTTGTACATCAAGGGAAGAGGTGGAAATGCATATGCTGTCAGGTTTTTCCAGCTGAAGGAAAGGGAGTCCACCCTCCAAGCAAGTGGGTGGTATAATCTTGCGCAGAATTTCTTCAATTGGTGATTGTGTGGGGAGGCAAACAGGTCTATCTGTGGTAATCCCCATTTCTTTGTTATGGCTTTGAAGATATCTGGATGCAGCATCCATTCGTGAGCATCCGTGGTAGTTCTGCTTAAGGTGTCTGCTAGAGAATTTTCTTTTCCTGGTACAAACCTGGCCTGAAGTTGAATGTTGAGGTTCAGGGCCACATTCCACAGGTCCATTGCCATCCGGCATAGAGGATATGAATGTGTACCTCCCTGTTTGTTGATGTACCACATGACTGTGGTATTGTCCGTCCTTATCAGCAGACGACCCTGTTGAAGGAGTGGTCTGAATGCCTGGATCGCATGTTTCACTGCCAGCATCTCCTTTAGATTTATGTGTAGATTCAGCTGGTCTTGGGTCCATAGGCCTTGTATACACTCGTCCACCATGTGTGCCCCCCATCCTAGGTCTGAGGCGTCCGTGGTGATGGTCTGGCTTGGATGTGGTTTGTGGAAAGGCAAGCCTCTGTTCAACTGACAGGCCTGAGCCCACCACAGGAATTCTTGCTTCAGGCATGGAATTATTGGAATCTGGGCTTCTAGACTGTGCTTGTGTTGAGACCATACATTCCTTAGATACCATTGTAGCTTTCTCGTATGCAGCCTGGCATGCGGAACCAATATTATGCAGGATGCCATGTAGCCCAGGGCTTGCAGGACTTTCCTTGCAGTAAGTTGATTTTGCGTTGTTAATGTCATGAAGTAGACTGGTAGTTGCTTTTGTTTTTCCTCTGTGAGAAAAGCCATCTGAGTTGATGTGTCTAATTCTGCACCCAAGAATGTTATCCTTTGGGATGGTACTAGTCTTGACTTTTGCATGTTGACTGTGTATCCCAAGGCTTGCAACAGTTGTATGACATTTTCCAAATCTTTTGTTAACTTTGCCTTGTTGTCCGCTTGTATTAGGCAGTCGTCCAGGTATGGGTAAATCTGAATTCCCTGAAGTCTGCAATGAGCAATTACTGATGCCAGGCATTTCGTGAATACTCTGGGCGCAGTAGATAAGCCAAAAGGCAATGCTGAGAATTGATAATGCCCTGATCCTGCAAGAAATCTGAGGTGTCTTCTGCAATCTGGTCGTATAGGGACGTACAGGTATGCCTCCTTGAGATCTAGAGTCACCAGCCAAGACTCCTTGCCCAGCATGGGAAGAAGTTGCTGGATGGTCAGCATTTTGAATTTTGGAACAATGAGGTATGTGTTCAGTGCGGACAAATCTAGAATAGGTCTCCATTGATTTTCTTTTCTTGGTACAAGGAAAAGCCTGGAGTAAAATCATTGGCCTTGTTCCATAGGTGGCACCTCTTCTATAGCTCTCATCCTTAGTAAGTTGTTGATTTGTCTTAGAGCGTCTGTTTTTTGGCTTGGTGGTAGGTTTGGCATTCCTCTCTTTTTTGGTAGAGTATGGAAGTGAAACCTGTAGCCCTTGTCTATTGTTTGTAAAGTCCATTTGTCTCCTGTAATGTAATGCCAGTTGTCGGAGAATAAGGCTAGTTTTCCGCCCAGGGGTGCTTCCAGTTGTTCCCTGGTAGGCGGAACTAGAGCCAAGTCATTGTGTCTGCCCTGTGGAAGTGGTTGCAGTTGATTCCGTGGCAGTACTTCTCTGGTTGGTAGGTTGCCACTGACGTCCCCTGTAGGCACCCCTAGATTGACCTCTGCCTCTTGGGCATCTATTTCTGCCTCTCTGCGCTCTGGAGTTGTCTGGAAAGGACCAATTCTTCGAAGGCCAATTTCTGCTAAACCTCGGAGGTTGGACCTGTAAGAAATCCTTGACTGTTTGGACAGATTTTGCTTTTTCTTCCACCTTTTTTAGAACCTCCTGTGCAGGGGAGCCAAACAAACTTTGTTTCTCCATGGGAGCATCTAGGAGTTTTGACTTAACATGGTCCGGTAAGGATTGTTCTTTTAACCAGGCATGCCTTCGAATCACTGTTCCAGTCATAACTGATCTAAAGGAAGCCTCCAGTGCATCATAGC
The DNA here is from genome assembly GCF_019279795.1 of Protopterus annectens. NCBI lineage: Eukaryota > Metazoa > Chordata > Ceratodontiformes > Protopteridae > Protopterus > Protopterus annectens. The sequence continues at coordinate 1,322,120,978 of NC_056739.1, read as the reverse complement.
CACATTTTAAGAAATGGTTACTGACCTGCTGAGAGTTATGTACCAAATCCTGAAGGGACTTACGGTCTAAAGGTTCAGGAGAAGATAGTTTTTTTATTTAGCTGGTCTAACAAAAATTCCTGATACTGAATCATGTGAAATTGACAGTTCAAGGCCCTGGCCGAAACAGTAGCAGAAGTATAAACCTTTTTACCCCATCTCTCTAATGCTCTAGATTCCCTTTCAGAGGGAAGAGGGTTTTTGGCAGAGGCAGCTCCACACCTTTAGGGCCCTGTGAAATGGTTTCAGGGTCTGCAACAGGAGCCTTATACAAATGGTAGTGTGTGTCCGGGACCATGTAATATCTGTCTGGCTTGGCAGGGGCCGGAGGAAGAGAATCAGGAGCAGTGCAGGCATCATTATATGCATCATCAACCACTGTTAGTACTGGCGGAATGGCTAAAGGCCTATGCTGTGGTAAGTGTAAAAAGGTCCTTAGCCTTTTCCTTGAATCTGAAAAATCCTGGCCCTGCCATTGGAAGTGTTCCCTCATAGCATGCAAGGTTTCCCCAAAGGAAAATTCTTCAGGAGGAGAAGCAGAAGGAATGGAGTCTTCTGCATCAGAATCCTCATAAGGAGAATTTGGGCCTTCGTGAGGGTCTGAAAGGTCCGAGTCATCCGATGAATAATCTGTAGAGACAGGTTCCGGTGGTTCAGTCCTAGGCCTCTTGTCTGGAGGGGGCCGAGAGGCCCTGTCTGGGTGAGGTTGGGATCCTCTGATCAAAGAAATGAGATCCTCAGCCAGGCTGAGTATTTGGGAACTAGAAGTAGGCCTATGTGAAGGAGTTTTGGCAGGCAAGGCCTTAGAAGATTTAGCTGCCTTAGCCCTGGCAAAAGCCTTGATAGACATGGAAGCAGGGGGTCTAGCAGCCCGTGCAGGGTAGTTATGTCTAAAGGAATAGTGTCTGATAAATCCTGGGTGCCTGCTTCTGTAGCAGTAAATTCAGTAGCAGATTCAGCCATGCTCTGTGAGGCCTCGGCTATCGGAAGCATGCTTTCTGCCGAAAAAAGAACCGGGGGCTCGGTTTCAGCCGAAACCGAGACATTCGCGGTTGGCCTAACTGTGGTTTCAGCCGAAACCGCGGGCCACGAATGTCGGTCCTTTTCCTTGCGCTTTTTAGCTAATTGAGAAGTCGGAGTCTCCGACGGCATTTTGTATGCAAAAGCGGGACCAAAAAACTCCTCTGCAAACTCCGACCGACGTCTAAGTGTCCATCGGTTGAAGGAAGCACAGGCTGGACAAGCTGATACGTCGTGGTCTGGGCCTAGGCAAGGAAGGCAGTAAGAGTGGAAATCCTTATGAGGTATTTGTTTCCCACAAGTTAAACAATTATTTACTTTGTCTGACATCGGCTGAGGCAAGTAAGAGTCCCCAACGGGGTACTTAGCTTTTTAGAAGTCTTCGGTAGTAGAAATCTCTGGATCTGACCGACCGGCACTTGCGAACAGCTTCTGCTTCAGGCACCGCGCGGCAAGAAAGACTGAGGAAAATGGCGTCGGCTGATGCCTTTATACCCAATAAACAGCAGCTATGACGTCGGGTGAAGTGCGACATCAGCCGAAGCCAGACCCAGACTTTGGAATCCGGCCGACCGAAGGGCTGCCTGAGGCAGGACAACCCATATGTTAGGACTGCAGATGCATCCTTGAAGGACATCATCATCAACAATGATGAAAACAGGAGGTATAGCCAAAGGTCTATGCCGAGGAAGAAGAAGAAGAAAATCCCTAAGCCTCTTTTTGGATTCTGAAAAATCCTGACTCTCCCAATGAAAATGTCCCCTTAAGGTATGCAAAGTCTCTCCAAAAGAAAAATCCTCAGGAGGAGAAGCAGAAGGGATGGATTCTTCTGCATCAGAGTCCTCATAAGGGGGAATAGAAAATTCCTGATCAGAAGAAATGGAAACCTGATCTGAAGATTCATAATCAGTGCCTTGCCTAGGCCTCTTAGCAGGAGGGGGTTGGGAACCCCTGATCAAAGTAATTAAATCCTCAGCCATTTTGATCATTTGTTTTTTTAAGCATAGGGGCCTGGGCACGTGGCTCATGCGTCATTTTTTAGACATAGAAGTTGGTTTTGGCCTTGTTTTTGATGATGGCGTTGGTTTAATATATAAATCTTTAGGCCTGAAAACACCCTCGAAGCCGGTGCCTGCTCAGGCTCCGGACCCATCCAAGGGAGAGACATCTGCGGGTTCAATACTTGAAGAATCTCGTGGCATACCAGACTCTGAACGGGTCTCGGTAGAGGCCTGCGACTCAAAAGTAGCGGGCATCAGGGGCTGCGAAAGCGCCTCACTGAGTACTGGCGACTGGCTTAGGAGAAGCTTTGTCGTCAGTTTTGGACCTCGATGGTCTGTCTCTTTTTCTTTGCGTTTTTTGTGAATTCCGGTAGTCGGATTGCTAACCGACGACATTTCAGGAGAGTTAAATCTTGATCCAAAGTATTTAAAAGCAAAAATATACAGATGCTTAATAGTGCATTGGTTAAATTTAGCACAAAACCGATAGCAAGGCATGTTGTGGTCAGGGCCTAGGCAAGGAATACAGTACAAATGAAAATCCTCATGAGGTATTTGTTTCCCACAAGTAATACAATTATTAACTTTTAGTAACATCAGTCAGGAGCAAGAAAAAGTTTCCCCAACAGGGTACTTAGCTTTAGTTTGAAGACTTCAGTTCTGAAACTCGAAAACGAAAATTTCAGGAGTTGGCCGGCACATGTGAACTGCTTCTGCTTCAGGCACCGCGCGGCAAGAACGACTGATTAAAATGGCGTTGGCTGCATGTTTTATACCCCTGACGACCTGATGTCATGGAGGAGGAGACAGCAACAGACGCAGGACCCAAGACTTTGTTATTCAGGCTGACTGATGGCAACCTGCCAGCAGATTACCCAAATGTAATGACTGCAACAGTGAAACACGAAGAACATCCTCCTGGAGTGTTTGTCCATTTTTATGTAGTAATACGCATCCTGAAGTCTATAGAGCACATCCAATTGTCTTTTTCCATGAATGGAAGTATAGACTGTACCCAGACCATCCGAAATTTGGTTGGCCATACTGCCTTGTTGAACTGGCTGAGATCAAAATGGGTCTGCCGTCCCCTGTTTGTTTGGGCACTAAAAAGAACCTTGAATAAAAACCGCACCCTATTTGGTCTGGTGGGACTTTTTGGATAGCTCTTTTGTTGTGCAGTTTTTGAATTTCTGCTACTGCTGCTTCCCTGTGACTGGGTGGAATATCTGGGAGTCTTTTTTGGGGTCTTGGACTTGTAAAAAGTGGAATTTTGTAACCTCTGGATAGGATTTCCTGCACCCATTTGTCCGAAGTTATCAGCTGCCAGGTGGGTTGGTGTAGGGATAACTGTCCCCCAACTGCCTCCAGAAGAAGGCAATAGTGCCTCCTTTCAGAAGTGCTGGTAGGAAGTACCACAGAAGTAATCTCTAGACCTCTGGTTCTAGGGTGGCATCTTCCATTACTTCCCCCTCTGCCCTAGGGAAAGTCTTTGCCACGTGAGTCCTGGAAAGGCCCTTGGGACTTCTTAAACCATAGTCTCCCACTTCTCTGGTTCCTACAGTAGGGCCACTGAGAAGAAGAAAAGCATACGCCTATGGCAGGAAGAGTCTTCCCATCTTTCTCACATCTGGCCAAAGTGTCTTTTAACTAAGGACCAAATATGGATGATCCATCAAATCGAGTGTTGACGACTGATGCTTTGAATGGCTCCACAAAGTCACACAATCGCATCCAGGCATGTCTTCTAATGGCTATGCCTGAACCCATTGCTCTTGTCCTCCCTTCAGCTGCGTGGGCAATCAACCTCATGGACGAGTCAGAAACTGCTTCGAGGGTGGTGAGCTGAGAAGCAACTTTGTTCTGTACCACTATAGCTACTGCTCCTGAGAAGATATCAGAGAGCTCTTTGACTAGATCCCTCTGTAACCTTGTAAAGTGCACCACTGCAGTTCATGGACCTGAAATCAAAGGTCGATGAAGCATATGCGCGCTTCCCAAACCTATCCATAGTCCTAGACTCCTTGTTAGAAGGATGGAGTTTTGGACTTCCCTCAGCCAGTTCCTTCTTAGTGGCTGCCGCTATCACCATGGCGTCAACAGGTAGTCCTTTGGACCAATGTTGCTCTTTGGGGGCAGAAAGGATCCGGTCAGGTCTCTTGGGGATCGGTCCGATGGAGTTGGGCATTTTTCACGCCCACTGCACGATCAGTTTAGTGAGCTCACCAGCAGGCGGAGAGATCCAAGAAGTAGAAGGCTGAGCATGAAAAGTCTCCAGGTATACAGACTCCGAAGAAGTTTGAAGGAAGTCCAGCCACCCCTCTGCTTCAGGATCTCCAGGATGTCCCCAAAAGAATCATCATCAGGGGGTGGACCAACTGCTTCTTCCTCTTGCACTTTTTCTTCACAGGTACTTCCTCAGGGGAATGTTCTGGGGAAGGGTCCAAAAAAAGAAATCACCAAACAAAAAGGGTCTTTCCTTGGGCTTTTGTGCCCTCTGTCCTGGGGAAGAGACGGATAGAAGCTCTCTTCGAGGAGAGGTAGAAGTCTGGCCCAACAAGGATGGCAGAGACAGAGTCCCCAATGGACAAGGCCTTCATGAGTTAAAAGGCCACCCCCCCCCCAATAGAGGGGATGGGAGCAGAGAACAGAAATAGACTCCTTCGGAACCAAGGTCCCACCCTGCACTGATGAAGCAACCCCCAAAACCAAAGCCTGGGTCGATCCAATGAAAGCGAAGCACAGAGGAGAATGGAAGGCTCCGAAATTAATGAAGTCAGTCCATGCACTTCGGAACCGGCCAGGGAGTCTCGACCCCAGGAGGCCTCCAGTCCCGAAAGCCCAGAGGAACTCAAATGAACCCTCAGTTCTGGATGAAGAAGTTTTTACCAGAACTGAGACAGTCGAAGCCTGGTCTATCGGAACCGTGGGCTCCAATGACTCAACAGGAGTTGGAGGAGGAAGAAAGGATGGCGTTGTAATACGGTCGGTCCCAGTATCTACTTGACTAGGAACCGAAGATAATCCCCTTGCCATGAAGAACTGATCCACCAGTCTCAATGTCCAATTCTGAGAGACTCTTAGTGGATCGAACGGATGAAGTCAAAGGAGACCTAGGCGTCTCAAATCGACAAAGCGGCTCGGTGGTCTATCCTTGAACAGATCTATAGAAGAATATCTATATCTTGGAACAAAAATAACCTGTGACTGCTTTGGTACCAATGAGTGTCTTGGTGCTAAGGCAGTTGAAGTAGACTCCGAAGTCTTGGTAGGTGCTGAATCTTTTTTGCCATTCAGTGCCGAGGAACCTGTTGACACAGAAGGCTGTTTAGAAATCTTTTTAGGTGGTTCCGAAGTGCTAGGAACGGAGGAAGATCGTTTCTTGGAAGAAGGTGATGAAGAGGAAGACAAACTGGCTTCTGTTTTGGACCCAAAAATGGCCTCTTCAAAGTTACATTTTAGCAGTCATTTAAGAATATGTTTATTTCTACGTTCAGTGGGTGCCCTGCAGGAGAAACCATGGCATACTGAACAATCCTCTTGTAGGTGAACTTTACCCAGGCAATAAACATACATGCCCATCTGAGTTGTGCAGTTTTCTCTTGCATTTTTTGTATGTTTTGAACTCCGAGGTGCTCTTAGATGACTTAGCTGGGGATTCAAATTTGTCAGCCATAATGAAATAACACACACACACACACACACACACACACACACACACACACACACACACACACACACACAAAAGAAAAATAGAGAAAGATTTTTTTTTTTTAAACAGAGAAAAGGAAGTGAAATACCAGCAACGGTATTTAAGAGAATACCTAAATAGGTGCAAAGTACCAACAATGGTATAGAGAAAAGAACTACCAACAGTAGTAAAGGGAGAGTGAAGAAGACACACACACACACACACACACACACACACACATTACAAATATTAAAGGAGAGGAGCGGGTAGAGAAAAAAAGTCACTAGAAGCTGAAGGGAGATTTATAAGGAGGACAAAGATATTGTTAAAGAAAAAGCTTACTTTAATTATAAGCCAAAGCTCGAGACTGGTCGTATACATCTGGCACACGAAGCAGCAAACGAGATCGGAGGTAATTTAGAGAAGAGCATTGTGGCTAAAGCCTAGCTTGAAAGTTTGGAAGGCGCGAGCTGAAATAAACAGCAGAGTCGCTTCCAAGGCTTAGATCCGAGCCAACAGTAAAGGATTACGTGAAGATTGACATCAGATGTCTGGTTAACATCAGCAAGCAATTAGAACCAACAAGGCTGATAAACAATGAGCATTATCCATTGTTTACACTTGAAGAAATGCACTCAGGAATACCAGAAATTAAGTTATACTTATTACTAGCTGCATACCAGAGTTGCTGACTAAATTAGATGAAGCAAGTTCTGTCTTGTGCAGACGTAATATGCCATTAGGAAGGCACCTCCTTCCTTAGACTTGACTTTTGTATTTTGTCAGCACCACAGCATTCTAAATAGCTGTTGCCAAAACACTTGAATGGTGCCATAAACACACCTAATAACATTATCTGTCTATGGTTTGAACAAGACACTCTAAATTGTTGTTGTTTGTCTTTCGGCTTTTCCTTGTAAGGGGTCGCCACAGCGGAACTCCGGTCCGCTAATGATTGGCAGTAGATTTTTACGAAACGCTGAGGTGCCAGCTCGACGCCCAACCTTCAATGAAGGCACGCCCATTTACGCACGCATGTCTTTCGAACGCTACCCAACTGCAGGGAGAACATGCAGACTCCACACAGAAGGCACTCCCAAGCCCAGCCAAGAATCGAACGGGAGAACCTCTTGCTGTGAGGTAACAACGCTACCGCCGTACCACTGTGGAGAGACTCTACATAAATAACAAAATTACAATTCAGAACAGCAGCTTTGAAATTCATGGCTCATATTCTAATGTCAGAAGGTGTAGAACTGGATTCTGAAAAATATCTAAGCAGTTATACATTTGAGAAATGTAGAACACAAGCATAACGAAGGTTTCTATGAATAATGCAGTATTTTAAAAAGTTTATATCTAAAATGTCAGAGAACACTATGCCTCTAAAATACCCATTCAGCAAGACACAGTCTAGGAACTGAACTAAGAAAAGGAAAAACAATTCTAACATGCTAAAGAAAATAGTCACAAGTACTTCAGAATTAAAGTGCTGTAATATGAAAAAGCCAGATGTGTTACAAACTGATGCCAGTCAGAACGGCATAGAATACGGGTGTCCAAACTTTTTGGTTCAAGGGCCACATCATGCTTGGCAAGGTCTGTTGAGGCCACATTACCATGATCAACAAGTATACAAACCATCATGTGATCAGTGCAGAGAAAATCTGAAAGATAAGTGCAGGCTGAACAACTGAAGATCACAGCAGGAAGACAAACTGAAAAATCTCATCATATGATACTTAAATTACTGTTTCAGTGTATGCAGAAAACTGAATATCATTGTGAGCAAAATAACATAAATAACTATGTCACAAATGCAGGGCATAACATCACATTTTGTACATTCAAAGTGCCACCTCCCTCAAATCAACTGGGCACACACATCAATTAACACAAACACATACACCAATAAATAATTTCCTCTCAAATAATATGTAGAACTGATACTTGTGCATGTAAATCAAGGAAATATACATATATTTAGTGCTGGCCTTAGGATAAATGGTGTCCTAGGCGATGAGCCATTCATTGCTGCCTCCATTTCACTTTCCTAAATGCTGTCAACACATCCTGACCTCTCTGTGCCATCCAGCTTAGTTATTTCCTTCATTTTTGTTAACATACTTGTCTTAATCTTAAGCTTTTACCTCCATCATTTCAATACAGCCTGACAGGGAGAAGACTGCACTATAATAAATGTAGAGAACTAAATAATGCAAGGGGACTTGGGGACTGAACTGCCCACAGAAGCTATGGTTTTCTAGATGCTCTGAGATATGTTTTAGAGTTTTTCCAACCTTTTGATCCACTGATTGAAGAAATCCAGTCCGACTCCAACTCTGCTTTTCCCTGCATTCTTTCAGTAAACCCTGAGTGGCTAAGGCTGAACAGCGATAACTGTACAGAAAATAAGTACATTCAGCTGGGGGTCTGAGGTCCACTAAGCCCCAATAAGCCATGTTTTTTAGTTGTTCTGAGATGCATCCCAAAGTTTTTTCCTACCTTTTTGATCCAGTTATAGCCTAAACAAAAATAATGACTAAAAAAATTCAGTCTTAGTCTTCAACTTTGCTTTTTCATACAGCATTTCAACACCCACTAACTGGCCAAGAATGCACACTAATAACTGCAAAAAAAATAAATAAATAATCTGAGCTGATAAACTCCCAGATGTGTATTTTAGATACTCCAAAGACATTTTAAAGCTTTTTATCCAATGATGGCCTAAACAAAAATCAGTAAAAAAAAAAAAAAAAATGAATGAAATTCTTTTTTCAAGGAAGAAAGAAATACGTTGCATTCATGACTTATTCTTCAAAGCCAGGATAATGAACAAACAACAGCAACTATAACACTGTTCTTACATACTTTGGAAGTTGCTACAATATGTTTTGCAATATTATTCATTTTCTTAAGGATATGCAATGAAACTCAGATATCTAACATAACTCCAACCCCTAATAACTTACCAGAAAACAACTTTATAAGTAGCATAAAAGAATGAAGGAAAATCAGAGATGTTTAGTACTACCTGTGATAGTTGAGAGTAGTCCTTACAGCAGTCAACCTCTTAGTGAAAGGATGATAAAAAAACAGGAGGAACATATTCTCAAAATCAGGGACAAAATGAAAATATTGCTCTAACATACCCAATAAAATTAACATAATAACAGGCTTTGAATTTGAATAAATTTTCTGAAGCATATGAAGTCAGACTCTAAAATTTCTTTGGTGATTCAAATTCAACAGTTTTTTGGGAAACCAGAAATCCCACTATGAAAAGAACACCACATGAAGCAAAATCAAGGACAGTTGAGAGACGCATATAAAAAACACACAACAAAAACAACAGGAGGGACAAATTCTCAAATTATTACTCTTACATACAAAAAAAAATTGTTACAGTAGCATGCTTTGCATATGAATGAATTTCTGAGGAACATTAAGTCTGAAACTATAATGCCCATATTTATTTAGTGACTGAAGTCTTCAACAGTTTTCAAGGAAAAGTACAGTCTTTTACCTACCATAAATGTAGATGTTCGAGTGCTAATACAGCTGCAGTCATAACAGATGGGTTCTCCTGCCGTCAGGCGGGTCCTCGGTCGGCCGAATTCCAAAGTCTAGGTCCGGCGTAGGTTGTCGTCGCTTCTTCCCTGACATCAGTGCGACAGGGGTATAAAAGAACCAGCCAACGCCATTTTCTTCAGTTTTTCTTGCCCCAGATGTCAGGTGCCCCCAGAAGGAAGGCAATACATAAATTTGTGTAATAAAGCAATGCCATATAATCAAAATACAGTAGTGCAAGCAAATACATCAAGAATGAATACCCCAATCAGGTTGCATGAGGAGATGTTAGCAATAGGTCTGTCTCAAGAGGGGAAGGAGGGAGGGAAACCTGGACTGCAGCTGTATTAGCACTCGAACATCTACATTTATGGTAGGTACAAAACTCTACTATGTTCATCGTGCATACAGCTGCAGTCATAACAGATGGGTAGAATCCCAAAGCTAAGAAAAGAGTGGTAGGCACTAGGTGGAACTAGGAGGAGCCAGAATGCCCTGCAAGACTGCAGTGGCAAAGCCCGCTCTAGATTTGGAGTATAGTGGAAGGTGGTAGTGCTTGGAGAAGGTATGCACAGAACTCCAAGTGGCTGCTTCCAAAATATCTTTGGTAGGAACTCCTCTGAGAAAAGCTGCACAGGTAGCCGTGGCCCTTGTGGAGTGAGATCTGATGCCTGTAGGTACAGTTTTGCCATGAAAAGAATAGCAAAAGCGTATGCAGTGGGCTATCCATTTTGAGATTGTCTGTTTGGAAATTGGCTTTCCTTGAGCTCCTATAGCATAGGACACAAAGAGCTGTTCTGATTTTCTGAAAGGCTTTGTTCTGTCCAAATAATAATGCAGTTGTCTGTGGATGTCCAAGGAATGTAGTAATCTCTCCCCTTTGTTTTAAGGATTAGGATAAAAGGTAGGTAAGTGTATAGCCTGATTCAAAGCTACCCTGGATACCACTTTTGGCATAAAGGACGGATTGGTTCGTAAGGAAACTCTGTCCTGATGGAAGGTGATAAAAGGCTGCACAGCCATGAGAGCTTGTAGTTCCGATACCCTACGAGCTGAGGTAATAGCCAGAAGGAAAGCTGTTTTCCAGGACAACTATTGCAAATCTGATGAGGCAGCTGGCTCAAAAGGAGGCAAGGTCAGTTTTTCTAAAATGAAATTGAGATCCCAAGCAGGTATTGGTTGTTTCCTTGGGGGTTTTAGATTCTTAGCCCCTCTGAGGAACTGTCTTAAGAGGGGGTGAGAGAATAAGGGTGGATCAGTGTTGTATTCTGCAGAAATGGCTGAGGCATGGATTTTGATGGAGGAGAATGAAAGTCCACTGCTTAGCAACTCAGCTAGATACTGTAATATTTGAGGTAAGTTCAGTTTTCCAGGATCCTGGCCCTTTTTCTCATTCCAGACACAAAACCGTTTCCATTTTGCTGAGTAAGCTTTTCTAGTAGACGGCCTTCTGGCCTCCAAAATGACATCTTGCACCTCCTTGGAGAGTAGGGTCTGTTGTGATGCTAAGGAATCTTCCATGCGGCTAGATTGAGTGTTTTTAGCTGACTGTGAAGAGTTTTGAAGCTGTGCTGAGTCAGAAGAAGAGGCATTAGAGGCAGGGTCCATGGTGGGGAATGCGTCAGGCTCCTCAGGAGTGGGTACCAGTGTTGTCTTGGCCAGTCTGGAGCAATGAGAATCATCTTTGGTCTGTCTGCTCTGGTTTTTAATAGAACTTTGGGCAGCAGAGGAAGAGGTGGGAAGGCATAAACTGTCATTGATGTCCAACTGAAAGAGACAGCGTCCACTCTCCAGGCCTTTGGATGAAAAATCCTTGAGCAGAATTTTGTCAATTGGTGATTTTTGTGGGAGGCAAAGAGATCTATGTCTGGCCTTCCCCATGCTTAAATTATCTCTGTAAAAACTTGAGGATGCAACTTCCATTCGTGTGGATCTGTCATATTTCTGCTTAGGTTGTCTGCCAGCGTGTTTTCCTTGCCTGGCAAGTACTGAGCTTGTAGTTCGATTTGTAAGTCCAGGGCCATGTTACAAAGTGACATGGCCAGTCTGCATAGGGGGTAAGAATGGGTTCCTCCCTGTTTGTTTATGTACCACATTACTGTGGTGTTGTCCGTTCTTATCAATAGTTGACCTGGTTGCAGAAGGTCTTTGAAAGCTATAATGGCATTTATTACTGCTAGCATCTCCTTTTGATTGATGTGAAGGTGCTTTTCTTTTTGGGACCATTTGCCCTGGATGCATCGATCTGTCATGTGCGCCCCCCAGGCGTAGTCCGAGGCGTCTGTTGTGATGACTTGATTTGCTTGAGGCTTGTTGAATGGGAGACCTGTGTTTGTTTGGCATGCTTGAGCCCACCACAGAAATTCCTTTTGAAGACATGGAATTAGTGGTATTATTGTTTTCAAACTGTGGCTGTGTTGAGACCATAGGTTTTTCAGGTATCATTGAAGTTTCCTCATATGCAGCTTTGCACATGGGATTAGTAAGATGCAAGATGCCATGAATCCCAGAGCCTGCAGGATTTTCCTTGCAGTCAGCCTGGTGCAATTTGCTAGTGTTCTGAAGTATTGAGTTAGTTGCCCCTGCTTCTCTGGTGTGAGGTAGGCCATCTGGGTGTTTGTGTCTAAGTTGGCACCCAGGAAAATTATTTTCCGAGGGGGTATTAGCCTTGATTTCTTTTTGTTGACTGTGTATCCCAGAGAATTCAACAACATTATTACATAAGCCAGATGTTTCAGAAGAATGTGCTTGCTGTCCGCTTGGATCAGGCAGTCGTCCAAATAGGGGTATATTTGTATCCCTTGAGGTCTGCAGTAAGCAATTACTGATGCCAGGCATTTCGTGAATATTCTGGGTGCAGTAGATAAGCCAAAGGGCAATGCAGAGAATTGATAATGGGTTGAACCTGCAAGAAATCTGAGGTATCTTCTGCAATTTTGTCTGATTGCGACATGCAGGTATGCCTCCTTGAGGTCCAATGTTACCAGCCAAGACTCCTTGCCCAGCATGGGAAGAAGCTGCTGTAGAGTGAGCATCTTGAATTTTGGTACGAGTAGAAATGTGTTTAGGATGGATAAGTCCAAAATAGGTCTCCAATCTTTTCCCTTCCTTGGTACCAGGAATAGTCTGGAATAAAAACCTTGACCTTGTTTGTGCGTAGGTACCTCTTGAATAGCTTTCATGTCTAAGAGATCTGAAATTTGTCTTTGTGCCTCTGCCCTTTGATTGTGTGGCAGGTTTGGCATGCCTCTCATTTTTGGAAGGGTGTGAAAATGGAATCTGTAGCCTCTGTTTATAATGTCCAGGATCCATTTGTCTTTTGTGACAATATGCCAATTTTTTGAAAATAATGCCAGTTTTCCAACTAAGGTTGCTGCCATTTGAGTCTTGCTTGGCATGCAAAGGGGAAAGTCATTGGGCTTGCTTTCTGAATGGTTGCGAGTTATCCTCACCACCTCTTTGTGTAGGAGCTTGCCATTGTCTGCCTCTAAACGATCCTTGGGATTGCCCTCTGCCCCTTGGGTGCCTGTATCTACCTCTTTGGGGTCTGTCCGTGGCTGGAAAGGACCAATGTTTGGAAGGCCAATTTCTACTGAAACGTGGGGGTTGTACCTGTAGAAAATCTTTCAATGTTTGCATTGATTTAGCCTTTTCCTCCATTTTCCTTAATACCTCCTCAGCATTAGCACCAAATAATACATCCTTTTGTAGAGGGGCATCTAGTAATTTAGCTTTGACATGATCTGGTAAGGTTTGTTCCTTGAGCCAGGCATGTCTACGTATGACTGATCCTGTAACAGCAGCTCTACATGAGGACACTAGAGCATCAAAACCACATTGTAAGGTATGTTTACCCACTTGTTCGGCACTGTGCATCAAATCCTGCAACTCCTTCAAGTCTGGTTGTTCAGGTTGTGATATTTTACTTCTCAATTGTGATAACAAAAACTGTTGGTACTTTAGCATATGGAACTGACAGTTTAATGCCCTCATGGTTAAGGTGGCCGAGGTATATACCTTTTTCCCCCACCTTTCTAAGGATCTGGAATCTCTCTCGGAAGGTAATGGATTTTTAGCAGTGGAGGCCTTAATTCCCTTGGGGCCCTGTGAGATGGTTTCTGGGTCAGCAGCATGGCTTTTGTATAGAACTTAGTGTGAGTCAGGGACCCTGTAGTACCTGTCAGGCTTGACTGGGGCTGGAGGTAGAGAATCCGGGTTAAGGCAGGCCTCCGAGTACACATCATCTAGTATGTCCAAGACAGGAGGTATAGCCAGAGGCCTGTGCTGAGGTAGCAAGAGAAAATCCCTAAGCCTTTTCTTGGAATCTGAATAATCTTGGCCTTCCCAGTGGAAGTGTTCCCTTAAGGTATGCAAAGTTTCCCCAAATGAGTAATCCTCTGGGGGGGGGGGTACAGATGGAATGGACTCGTCTGCTTCGGAGTCTTCAAAAGGGGAGTAAGAATGCTCCTGTTCATCAGAGTGCTCTGATATAATGGAGCCCTGATCAGAGGAGGGGGATTCTTCCTCCACTCTGGGCCTTTTGTCCGGGGGGGGGGTTGAGAACCCCTGATAAGTGTAATTAAATCCTCAGCCATTTTAAGCATCTGTTTTTTAGGCATGGGGCCTGGAGATGGGCCCTGTGTAGCTTGCCTTTTAGAATGCATGACTGCTTTAGACTTAGTGAAAGCCTTGATGGAAAAAGAAGAGGAAGGTCTGAAGACACCTTGAGAGGAGGTAGACCTGTCCACAGTTTGAGATTCACCTCCAAGAGTGGCTTCGGTATCTGTAGTCGGGGTGTGGGCCGAGGAGCCTGCGACCTCGGGCACAGGAGACACCGCCAATGAAGTGTCGTCGGTAGTCAGGGGCTGCGTAGGTGCCTCGCTGAGAACCGGACCACGTGTAGTCGGTTTTGACGTGGTGTCGGCAGAGGCCGCGGACCTCATGTGTCGGTCCTTATCTTTGTGCTTTTTAGACAAAACTGGAGTCGGAGTATCCGACGACATAATATAGTTAAATGTTTTGCCAAAATAATGCTGGGCGAACTCCGCCCGACGCTTAATGGTGCGCTTGTTGAATGTAGCACAAAAGCGACAGACCGAGACGTCGTGGTCTGGGCCTAAACAAGGAATACAGAGGGAATGGAAATCCTTATGCGGTATTTGCTTCCCACATGAAATACAATTATTAACTTTGTCTGACATCGGTCTGAGGCAGGAAAAGTTTCCCCTGTTTGTTGTTCAATAAAGCTGCACTTTGTGCTTTTTGGTTCGGTTCTTCCTGTCTGCGGATTATCTTTTATCTTATTTGCCTTGGTTTCTTGGAAGTTATTCCCCAACGGGGTACTTAGCTTTCAAGAAGACTTCGGTTGCAAAATTTTTGTAATTTCAGGAGCTGGCCGACCGGCACTTGCGAACTGCTTCTGCTTCAGGCACCGCGCGGCAAGAAAGAATAAAATGGCGTCAGCTGGTTCTTTTATACCCCTGTCGCACTGACGTCAGGGAAGAAGCGACGACAACCGATGCCGGACCTAGACTTTGGAATTCGGCCGACCGAAGACCCGCCTGATGGCAGGAGAACCCATCTGTTATGACTGCAGCTGTATGCACGATGAACATCCACAAATTCTATGATGAACAGACCAAAAACATTTGACACAATCAGGGGCAGTTGAGACTTATTACACACATACAGACCTGCATTCACACAAATATACACACACACATTCACCTATGCACATAGGCACACACACATAACACACTTACTGAAACTGAATGAATCTTTAATCTCCAAATAATGACAACATCAGAATGAGAAGACCTCAGGGATTCACCTCATGCTATAAAGTACAGTTTTGTACCTACCATAAATGTAGATGTCCGAGAGGTATGCATCTGCAGTCCTAACAAATGGGTTGTCCTGGCCTCAGGCAGCCCTTCGGTCGGCCGGATTCCAAAGTCTGGGTCTGGCCTCGGCTGATGTCGCACTTCACCCGACATCATAGCTGCAGTTCAGCGGGTATAAAGGCATCAGCCAACGCCATTTTCCTCAGTGTTTCTTGCCCCAGATGCCAGGTGCCCTCTAGGAAGGCTAAATTTAGATAAATGCAAATGTTTCCAAACAATAGAGAGCAAATAGAAATAAACATGTATATACATATATACAAACAAATACACCATAATAGATTCCCCCAGCTAGCTACAAGATGGGCAAATACCCTAGCAGTACCACAGAGGGGAAGGAGGGTGGGTAATCCTGACTGCAGATGCATACCTCTCGGACATCTACATTTATGGTAGGTACAAAACTGTACTATGTCCTTCAAGGATGCATCTGCAGTCCTAACAAATGGGTAGAATACCATAGCCAAACTGGGGAGGAGGCACTAAGGAGGCACTAAGAGTTTATGGTGTAGTTAAGATCCCTTGCAAAACAGCAGTGGCAAAACCTGCTCGGGATCTGGAGTATAAAGGTAGATTATAATGCTTGGCAAATGTATGCACGGAGCTCCAAGTAGCAGCCTCTAAAATGTCTTTGGTAGCCACACCTCGTAAGAAAGCTGTAGTAGTGGCTGTAGCCCTTGTGGAGTGAGGTCTGATGTTTTCTGGAGTTGCCTTTCCATGAAAAGAGTAACAAAATCTAATGCAATTTCCTATCCATTTTGAGATTGTTTGTTTTGAAATTGCTTTTCCTTCCATTCCTGTTGCATATGCTACCAGAAGCTGGTCAGTTTTTCTATTGTTCTTGGTTCTGTCCAGGTAGTAGCGCAATTGTCTGTGTACATCCAAGGTATGCAGCAATCTTTCCCCCTGTTCTGCGGGTTGGGGAAGAATGTTGGTAGGTGTATTGCTTGGTTTAATGATACCCTGGAGACCACCTTTGGCATAAAGGTAGGATTAGTTCTCATGGACACTCTATCCTGATGGAAGATAAGGAAGGGTTGCACTGCCATTAATGCCTGTAATTCAGAAACCCTTCTAGCTGAAGTGATTGCAAGCAGGAATGCAGTTTTCCAAGATAAGTACTGTAATTCTGCTGTTGCTGCTGGTTCAAAAGGGGGAAGTGTCAACTTTTCTAACACAAAGTTCAAGTCCCATGTAGGCAATGGTGGTTTCCTTGGTGGCTTTACATTTTTAATACCTCTGAGAAACTGCCTGAGTAGAGGTTGAGAAAAGACTGGAGGATCCATGTTGTATTCTGCTGAAATTGCTGATGCATGAATCTTAATGGAGGAGTAAGAGAGATCATTGTGGAAAAGCTCTGCTAAGTATTCCAGGATGTTAGCTATGTTTGCCAATGATGCATCTACTCCTTTTGTTGCACTCCAAATGAGATATCTTTTCCATTTTGCTGAATAAGTTTTCCTTGTTGAGGGTCTGCGAGCCTCCAAGATAATGTCTTTAACCCTTTGAGATAAATCTGGGTTATTTTGCCTTATATAATGTTCCAAGCAGCTAGTTGCAGTGTTTTCAAGTTTGGATGCAGGATTTTGAAGTTGTTCTGTGTTAGCAGTAGAGGTAGTAGGGGAAGAGGCCATGCATGTTCCCGGGACATACTCCTCAGTAGTGGGTACCAATGTTGTCTCGGCCAGTCTGGAGCTATCAAGATGATCCTCGGGTGATCTTCTTTGATCTTCAGTAGCACTTTGTGCATCAGAGGAAGAGGTGGGAATGCATATGCTGTCAGGTTTTCCCAACTGAAGGACAGGGAGTCCACCCTCCAAGCAAGTGGGTGGTATGTTCTTGTGCAGAATTTTTTCAATTGGTGGTTTTGTGGGGATGCGAACAGGTCTATTTCTGGCAGTCCCCATTTCCTTGTGATGGTTTTGAAGATGTCTGGATGCAGCATCCATTCGTGGGTATCCGTGGTGGTTCTGCTTAAGATGTCTGCTAGTATATTTTCTTTTCCTGGCACAAATATGGCCTGGAGCTGAATGTTGAGGCTCAGGGCCACATTCCAGAGGTCCATTGCCATCCGGCATAGAGGATATGAATGTGTGCCTCCCTGCTTGTTGATATACCACATAACTGTGGTGTTGTCCGTCCTTATCAGCAAATGACCCTGTTGAAGAAGTGGTCTGAATGTCTGAATTGCCTGTTTCACTGCCAGCATCTCTTTTTGATTTATGTGTAGGTTCATCTGGTCTTGAGTCCATAAGCCTTGTATGCACTTGTCCACCATGTGTGCCCCCCAACCATAGTCGGTACCTTTTCTATGGCTCTCATGCTTAGTAAGTGGTCTATTTGCTGTAGAGCGTTTGTCCTTTGGTTTGGAGGTAGGTTTGGCATTCCTCCCTTCCTTGGAAGGGTATGGAAGTGAAACCTGTAGCCTTTGTCTATTGTCTGTAAAATCCATTTGTCTCCTGTAATGTAATGCCAATTTACTGAGAATAAAGCTAGTTTTCCGCCTAAGGGTGCTCCCAGTTGTTCCCTGGTAGGCGGTTTCAGAGCCAAGTCACTGTGATTGTCCTGTGGAAGTGGTAGTGGGTGGATCTGTGGCAGTACTTCTCTGGCTGTTAGGCTGCCACTGACGTCCCCTGTAGGCACCCCTGGATTGACCTCTGCCTCTAGGGCGTCTATTTCTGCTTCTCTGTGCTCTGGTGGTGTCTGGAAAGGACCAATTATTGGAAGGCCAGTTCCTACTAAATCTCGGAGGCTGGACCTGTAAGAAATCCTTGACTGTCTGGACAGATTTAGCTTTTTCTTCCACCTTCTTCAACACTTGCTGTGCAGGTGAACCAAACAAACTGTGCTTTTCCATGGGAGCATCTAGAAGCTTTGACTTTACATGGTCTGGTAAGGATTGCTCTTTTAACCATGCATGCCTTCTGATCACTGTACCAGTCATAGCTGATCTAAAGGAAGCCTCCAGTGCATCATAGCCGCATTTTAAGGAATGATTACTGACCTGCTGAGTGTTATGCACCAAATCCTGAAGGGACTTGCGGTCTAAAGGCTCAGGCGAGGACAGTTTTTTAGTGAGCTGATCTAACAGAAATTCCTGATACTGAATCATGTGGAATTGACAGTTTAAGGCCCTAGCCGAAAGAGTAGCAGAAGTATAAACTTTTTTACCCCACCTCTCCAATGCCCTAGATTCTCTTTCAGAGGGGAGGGGGTTTTTGGCAGAGGCAGTAGCTACAGCTTTGGGGCCCTGCGAAATAGTTTCAGGATCTGCAATAGGAGCCTTATACAAATGATAATGTGTGTCCGGAACCCTGTAGTATCTGTCGGGCTTAGCAGGGGCCGGAGGCAGTGAGTCAGGGGCAGTACAAACATCATTAAATGCATCATCCACAACTGTAAGTACTGGAGGAATAGCTAAAGGCCTATGCTGTGGTAAATGTAAAAAGGTCCTAAGCCTTTTCCTGGAGTCTGAAAAATCCTGGCCCTGCCATTGAAATTGTTCCCTCATAGCATGCAAGGTTTCCCCAAAAGAAAATTCCTCAGGAGGAGAGGCAGAAGGTATGGAATCCTCTGCATCAGAGTCCTCATATGGAGAATAAGGGCCTTCAGGAGGATTAGTATTTTCTGAATCATCAGAGGAGTAATCTGAAGAAACTGGCTCAGGGGGCTCTGCTCTAGGCCTCTTCTCTGGAGGTGGGTGAGAGGCCCTGTCAGGGTGAGACTGGGTTCCCCTGATCAAAGAAATGAGATCCTCTGCTAGACTAAGCATTTGAGTATTAGAGCTAGGCCTGTGAGTGTGGGTTTTAGCAGGCACGGCCTTTGAAGATTTAGCTGCTTTAGCCCTGGCAAAAGCCTTAATTGACATGGAAGCAGGGGGCCTAGCAGCTCCACGTGCAGGAGTAGATACATCTAAGGGTATAGTATCTGATAAATCCTGCGAAACTGTAAGAGCAGGTGGATTTTCCGTAGCAGATTCAGCCATGCTGGAAGAGGCCTCGGTAGTAGGAGGCATGCTTTCGGCCGAAGGAAGAACCGCGGACTCGGTTTCAGCCGAAACCGAGACACTCGCGGTTGGCTTAACCGCGGTTTCGGCCGAAACCGCGGACCGCAAGTGTCGGTCCTTTTCCTTACGCTTTTTAGCTAAATGTGTAGTCGGAGTCTCCGACGGCATGATATAAGCAAAAGTGGAGCCGAAAAACTCCTCTGCAAACTCCGACCGACGTCTAAGTGTCCGTCGGTTGAAGGAAGCACAGGCTAGACAAGCTGCTACGTCGTGGTCTGGGCCTAAACAAGGTAGGCAGTAAGAGTGGAAATCTTTATGAGGTATTTGTTTCCCACAAGTTAAACAGTTATTCACTTTTTCTGACATCGGCTGAGGCAAGAAAGAGTCCCCAACGGGGTACTTAGCTTTTTAGAAGTCTTCGTTAGTAGCAATCTCTGGTTCTGACCGACCGGCACTTGCGAACAGCTTCTGCTTCAGGCGCCACGCGGCAAGAAAGACTGAGGAAAATGGCGTCGGCTGATGCCTTTATACCCGCTGAACTGCAGCTATGACGTCGGGTGAAGTGCGACATCAGCCGAGGCCAGACCCAGACTTTGGAATCCGGCCGACCGAAGGGCTGCCTGAGGCCAGGACAACCCATTTGTTAGGACTGCAGATGCATCCTTGAAGGACATCTTCCTGAATGTGCATGTGCACATACTGATGTCGGACTACTAGAAGTCCTGAAATCACATTTAAAGTCACAGGACACAGTTACCATACACTGAATCACATCTGATCAATAATTTTAATGTTATACTTTGGCCATTTCTGCCCTTCAGCTGGGCATGCAGAGGGCTGGATACCATGCTTTAGTAGGCTGGATTGTGGCCCTCCAGCCACCTGTTGGACACTCTGGTATAGAAGCTGTAACCCTTCAAGATAACAGACCAGTTGCTTATGGGTCTTGAACACTAACAGATTCACAACAAAAATGGTCTACTGAGCTAGAAAGGAACTGTTGGTAATATACAAGTAACAAATTGTGTGTGTATAGTAAAGAACTACAGCTTTTAACAAGCTAACTACAAAACTTTGCAAAGCGCATTCAATAAATATTAATACATCACCTCCAAGATTGGAAAGGACATTATGTTCTCTTCAGATGCAGGACTTAAGAGAAATACAGACCAGGCAAGGAATTTAAACAAAGCAGACCCATGGAGAAAAACATATTTACTTGAGAAGGATGAAGAACTCTAGAAGAACACTACCTTTGGGAGGTAATATAACAGTTACCAATTCTAGATGAAAAAGTAAACAACCTTCAGAGGTGTACTCATACTGACTTTAGAAATCTGGCTGATTACAGTGAAGTGCTAGTTTTAGTAAAAGTTATCAGTAAAGAAAGAAATTCAGCCTTACATATATTTAATGGGAATATAAGCAGTGTCCAGGGCTTGACATTCAAAGCTGACAAAAAATAGCTCCCAATCCAGCCAAGCAAACAAATGTTTGAGAGGACAGACAAGTTGAAACTGGGAACAGAAATCTGCAAAGAAGCAGAAAGGGATAAAACCTTTTGGCCAGGGATACATGCTGAAAGAGAAAATAATGCATATTATAGCAATACTTGAAAAGATGAGATAACAATACAGCCAGTCACAGATTACTTGTGGAGCAGACAGGATACAGACTTGTTTCAAGAAAGAGAGGCTACGTATTTATTGAGAACAGAGGACACATGATATTTTCATACCTGACAATGGTCTACAATACATAAGCCAAGAATTTGGTCCACACTATTCTTGTTATAAAGTGGAAAGAACTATCCAAACTGTGACGAATCTAATGACAAAATACATGTAGCGAAAACTATTAGGATTGTCATCTTGCAATTTTGAAATGCAGGAATATTCCATTGCAAGTGTTCATCTCTCACCAGTTCAACTGCTAATGGGCAGACGGCTGAAAAGCACACTGCCTACTTAAAGTGCATTATTTTATGATGGCCTTCAGTAATGGAAATTCCAGAAAAAAGTCAACATATACAAATTTCTATAATGACAGAAACCACAGAGGAGTACCTGATTTGCACACTTGAGACAAGGTAAAAATTCAAATCCATGACAAAGTCTGTAGCCCAAATCTAAAGTAGTTGATAAAGTAGCTCAGTCCAGATCCAGTGTAGTTTATAGGAAGATGATAAATGGTACAGAAGAAATAACATATTTGTACAAGACCCACTGAAATTGAATCTCAAGCTTGACAGCAAGGAGGAGTACCAAAATTGGTGCAACCAGCCTGTTGCAAAAAAATAAGTAAATAAAAAAATAAAGACTGAAAGCTGTGAGAGATAAGAGTTGCAGAGAAAATCTCCTGAAGTTAAGTCAACTACTGAAATTGTTATGCAGAAATAAATAATGGCCTCAAAAGCAAGACTGTATGTCAAAATAGAGAGTTCGACAAAATTTACCAGATACAGTAGACTGTTGGAAAAAATAGGAATATACAGAATTAACTACAAATTGTTCGGAAAGAAAACTGGCATTTTTTAAAGTCTTTTAGTGTGCACTATAGATACACACCTGATGCAAATGCCCATGATATATCTAGAATACAACTAAAATATGCACACGTGCACGGACACACGCACACGACTCAAGTGACTGTAGAAATATAACTGTGTGCATGTGGGTGCGTGTATGTGTGTACGTACACACACATACATATAAACAATTACAGTAGAAAGTCAATTATCTGAACTAATTGGGACCAAGGGTACTTTGGATAATCAAACATACAACTGAATCGGATAAACAACTAAAATCTAGGAATACACTATTCAACCATTCAGTAATTCGAGTGGACAATAAAAAGAAGTTACGTCTTACCATAACATTCCATCTGTGTTGTTGATCTTCGCTCATTCATTACTGATGGGTTATCAGTTCCGTCCTCGGAACTGAGTCGGCCAAATATAAAGCTTGCGTCAGCCAAAAACTCTCGAGTCAAGGTCCTACCCAGAATGCTCTGCTCCCTGTTACTTGAGTTTGCAAGTTGATAGACAAAAGTAGAGGCTACCTCTGGTCAGAACAGACCTACAATAAAGGAGTATATGAGATCAACCAGGAACCTCTGGAGGGTGGGAAGTAATGAATGAACGAAGATCAACAGCACAGATGGAACGTTATGGTAAGACATAACTTCTTTATCTGATGTTGTTAATCTTCATTCTTTCCTTACTGATGGGACAGAATCCCCAGCTACCTGTATCCCTGGGTGGCCCTCATGGAAGGACATTCCTGAGCACCATGGAGCTAAAAGATGCTCTACCTCTGGAGGCCAAGTCCAATTTGTAATGAAGAATAAAGGTATGACGGTTGGCCCAAGTCGCAGCTGAACAAATATGATTGACGGAAGCCTTAGCAAGGAAAGCTGCTGAAATTGCCATAGACCTTGTAGAATGTGATTTTACTCTGTGAGGCAAGGGGACATTGTTGTTGCAGATAAAGGTAATACAATTTCTCAACCATGAAACCAATGTAACTTTTGAGATAGGATGACCTTGTCTAGGTCCAGAAAAAGCCAGAAAGAGTTGGTTTGATTTATGGGTAGATTTTGTTGTGTCCAGATAAAATCGTATTTGCCTATGAACATCCAAGGAGTGGAGGCAATACTCTCCCTTGTTAGAGTGGTTAGGAAAGAACACTGGAAGGTCAACAGATTGGTTGATAGACCTCTCTGACACCACTTTTGGTAAAAAAGGAAGAATTAGTTCTCAGTGATACCCTATCCTTATGGAAGATAAGATAGGGAGGTTTGATGCATAAGGCTTGAAGTTCTGACAAGCGTCTGGCCGATCTGATTGCAATCAGCAACAAAGTTTTCCAAGAGAGAGATTTTACATCACATGAAGACGCAGGTTCAAAGGGAGGAGTTGTTAGAGGTTGCAGAACCAATGCCAAATCCCAAGGTTGTACCAGTTCTCTAAAGGGAGGTTTTAAGTGGATAACCCCCTTCAAGACAATTTTACAGAGTGTATGTGATATAAGCGAAGAATCCTGAAAACCAATGTGAAAATCTGAAATGGCAGCTAAATGCACACAAATAGTAGAGGCAGACATCCCAGAGTGGAAAAGATGTGATAAGTAATCCAAAACCACTGAAACTGGGGCTGACAAGGGGTCTAATTGTTTATTTGCTGCCCATAGAGAAAACCTTTTCGTTAGAGATAGATTAGTCTGGTGGATGATTTATGAGATGCAATAAGAATATTGCGCACAGGTGACGAGAGGTTGTCCTGCCTGGCAATCATTGGAAGTGGAGAAAATAAGCTGTCAGTTTCAGGGTTGTTATAGTGGAGTGAGTCAGACGCTACGGATGGGAAATCAACATTGGGGATGGATTGAAGATCCATGGTTGATCTAGCAGGTGAGGCCAGAGGAAGGGGAACCAGACTTGTCAAGGCCAATATGGAGCAATGAGGATAATTTTCTTTTCAACTGTCATGCTTTCTTCAGAAATTGGGAGATAAGGGGAGGAGGATGATGAGCATAAAGTAGACCCAAGGGCCATGCGTGGACTAGAGCATCTCTTGGTGACTGTCCCCGAGGGGGGGATCAGGGCAAAACAGTTGCTGCACTTGTAGTTGGTTGGGGAGGTGAATAGGTCGCAGCAAGGCTGGCCCCAGCGGTTGAAGATTCTTGCTGCTATCATAGGGTTGAGGGACCACTCGTGAGGTTGTAGAATGCACCTGCTCAATTTGTCTGCTATCACGTTGGAGCTCCCAGGAATGTGAATTGCAATTAGAAAGCAGTTGGAAGTTATCGCCGATTGCCATATTCTCAAGGCCTCTCGGTATAACGGGTAAGATCTGGTGCCCCCTTGTTTATTGATGTACCAGACCACTGACGTGATTGTCTGAGTGAATCACAATAGCCCCTGATGGAAGGATGGAATGAAATGTTTGCAGCATTAGTAGCACCGCCCTCAGTTCCAGGACACTGATATGCAAAAGGGCCTCAGTCTCCGACCAGGTGCCTTGAACCAAGTTTCCCTGACATAGCCCCCCCACCCCATCAGAGAGGCAATCCATGGTCACCGTGGCTTTCGGTTGATGGGGGCTGAAGGGGCGAGACCATTGTTGGGGATTTCGAGGCATCCACCACAGTAAATCTTGCTTGCATCTTTGAGTTGCACTTATCAGAAAAGACAAAAGATGTTGCAGAGGGTACCACTGAGTGAGAAGTAACCACTGAAGGAGCCTCATATGGAATCTGGCTAGAGGAACAATGGTGATCGAGTCTGCCAATGACCCCAAGAGTTGGAGTATTGATCGAGTGGGAGATTTGTGGTGACAGAGCAGCGGTTGAACCTGTTTGCCTTATTCTTTGAAGCCTGTGATTCGGAAGAGATGCTGTACAATGCCTCATGTCCAATAGTACCCCTATGAATTCCAAAGACTGAGCTGGGATCATGTTGGACTTCTTCCAGTTTATAGTGATTCCCAGGTGTTGTGCTGTGAGGAGAGTGTAGTGCAGGGCTTCTTCCAGTAGACCCTTGGTGGGGGCGGTGAGGAGCCAGTCATCTAAATATGGAAATGCCTGGAATCCTTGACGTCGCAAGTGAACGATAACCACTGCCAAGCATTTGGTGAACACTCTGGGGGCTGTAGAAAGGCCAAGGGCAGAGTTCGAAATTGGTAGCGACTGGCTCCTTTGTGGAAGCGGAGGTATCTTCTTGAGCGTTTGTCCATTTTTATGTGGTAATATGCAACTTGAAGATCTATAAAGCACATCCAATCGTCTTCTTCCAGGACAGGAAGGATAGACTGAACCGTGACCATCCAGAATTTCTCTGTTTTTACAAATTTGTTCAGTGTGCCAAGCTCTAGAATTGGTCTCCAGTCCCCTGTCTTTTTTGGCGCTAAAAAGAACTTTGAGTAAAAAACGGATCCTATCTGGTCTGGGAGGACCGTCTGGATAATTTTGCAGCAGCTTTTGGATTTCGTGTGCTGCTGCTCCCCTTTGACTGGTGGAACGTCGGGTAATACTCTGGATGAGATTCAACAAAGATAGAAGGGGATGAGATAGCCAATGAATATTATCCGTTGTACTCAAAAGTCAGTGGTTATATTTCGCCAGGAAGTGGGGTACAAGGAAAAACAACCCCCGACTGCTTCCAGAGGTGAGCAGTCGGGCAATGCTTCAGGAGCGCTGATAGGGTAGGCCAGAGAAAGAATCTCTGGAACCCCAGTTTCAAGGACTTCTTCTGCCCCGAAAGGGGCATCTTCCATTGGAGTTTCCCCCTCTGCCTCTAGGGTAGAACTCGGCATGTGCATGATGGAAAGAGCCCTGTGATTTCCTGTGCCACATCTTCCTGCTCCTCTGATTTCTAGAGTAGAATTGTCGAGGAGTGGAGTGTCAGAGCAACAGCAGATAGGGTCTTGCCATCTTGTTCGCACGTTGCCAGCGCATCTTTTACTTTAGGGTCAAATAAAGAAGCGGCCTAGATGGGGGAGTTCATGAAGGAAGCCTTAAAGGAGTCCGCAAAGGCGCATCCAGGCATGTCATGTACCCACTCCTTCCACTGCGTGAGAAATAAGACGCATGGAAGAATTGGAAATGGACTCTAGGGTGGCTGAGAAGCCACGTTGTCACGGACCTAGTCAGAAACAGCTCCTGCCAAGGTTTCAGAGAATTGGTTGATAAGATCCCTCTGAAACCTGGTGAAGTGTGCCAAACAGTTCAAAGACATTACGGCGAAGGTTGATGAAGCAAATACACGCTTCCGTAGTCTGTCTATCACACGTGACTCCTTGCTGGGTGGATGGACAGTTTGGCTCTCTTCTGCCAAATCCTTTTTACTTGCAACTGCCACCACCATGGCATCTACTGGAAGACCTCGTGACCAGTGGGGATGCTCAGCTGGGGGCAGTAAGATAAGATCCATGGTATCACTTTCAGGGTGTCAGGAGCCTTACATGCGTGCTGGACGATGAGCTCATCGGCCGGCGGGGTAACCCAGGAGGTATCGGACTGGGCACGAAAGGCCTGCAGGAATACAGATTCCTCAAAGGAAGGGTTAGAAGACTTCCAGTCACCCCTCTAAGGATCTCAAGGATGTCACCAAAGGACACCTCACCAGAGGGTGACCCAGGGGACCCTTCCCCGTCATCAAAGTCCGTATCTTCAGTCAACGACTCCTCAGTGGAGTCCATGTGCTTCCTCTTGCATGAGGTTCTGCGGGGTACTTCCTCAGTGGGAGGTTCTGGGGAAGACTGCAAAGAGGGGGCCGAGGAGGAGAAATCTGAGGCCCTTGTGCCCGGTGTCCGGTGTTTGTGGCTTGTGACAGTTGCGGCATGGGGGGGGGGGGCTCCAACATGTGGGGTTTGCCAGCGGAGGCAACCACCCTCTCCATGGCCTGGAAGGTCGGCCAGCCCAAGGAGGGATAGGAGCCCGGAACTGAGCACGACATGCCCTGAAGAGCCAACCCCCAGACCAGGAGTCTCAAGAGGACTGTGAAGCATGAGAGAGGGAGGATACCTGGAGGGTGCCATAGAACAAAATTGTTGTGAAACTAAGAATGCCCTCCCCCATGGCACAGCCACTGGCCTGAGAAGAGCCCGATGCCCAGTGCACCGAGGACCACAAGAACAACTCCAGTTCCAAAGTGAGATCCACTATTGGAGTCAGAGGAAGGGAAGCTGCTGTTGGGAGTAATGGGCTTCGATACTTGGGTGGATTTCGAAGGAGGAGTGTACGTTGGGAGTTTGAGGAGATATACGTTCACCTGAGGGAGGGAATGTGGACTTCGATGGGTGAGAGACCTCTGGCCATAAGCAACTGGTCAACAAGCCGCAACACATCTTGCTCAGAGAGGCTCCTGGTCGACCTCATAGAGAAAGCTGAGGGCGATTCTGGCCTGTCTAGAAAAGGACTATATTGGCTACTAACGAATGGATCCAAAAAAGGAGAGTACTTGGCCCTTGCTAATTTGAGAGGTACAGAGCCCGGAACCAAGGACGTCTGCACCTAAGAAAACAGTGTGGAAGTAGTATGCGCCGACATCAGCACCATAGAAGTTGAAGGTGTTTGCACCGTAAAAGCAAGTGTCTGCACCGATGGGTACGGTGCCATTGAGGAAAGTGTCTGCACCGATAACAATGATGGTGCCGAAAAGGACTGCACCGAACATATCAGTGCCGAAAGTGTCTGCACCATGCAGGACAGTAACGTCATACTCGGAGCCGAAGGGGATTATACCAACGGTGCCGAGGGGGACTGTACCTGCATGGACGGTGCTGGTAAGGGCTGTGAAGGAACTGTAGCCGTAATTGTCTGCACCGGGAACTCCGGTGCCGATAAGGAGGAGATGGCTGGTGCACGTATCAGTTGGGGCGGTGCCGAGCCTGCAGCCTGGTCACAGGTGGCAGCGCCGAAGTAGTAGTCAATTTCTCCTTCTTATGAGTCGACTCCCTACGATCTCCAGAGGGAGATGAAGGGAGTGACCTCAATGAGGAAGAGGAAAAACGCCTCTTAGGGGGTTTAGCAGGAGGGGGTAAGCCCTCCAGCCCAGAAATAGCCTCACAGAAAGGAGATTTGAGAAGACCTTTCAAGATTAATTTGTTCTTTCTCTCGTTAAGAGTCCTGGTCGAAAAATGTCTACAAAGCCCACACAAAGGATCCACAGTAAGGTGGGAGACATTCAGACAACAGACACATAAGTCATGGTCATCAGAAAACGGTAACTTAAGGCCGCAATCCTTACACTGCTTAAAACGAACACTACTTTTCTTATCTGACATAATGATGTGGAGTAGAACAGTACCAAAAAAGAAGAGGAAAGGCTACCCAAAAGGGTAAGAAGAGAAAAGGAAGAAGGATTACCAACGATGGTAATGAAGAATTACCTCAAAGGTAATAAAGGGAAATAGACTAAAGGGAGAGAGTCTTAAGGATACAATAGGGTAGGAGAATAATACCAGAAACTGTTTGAAAAAAACTTTTAAGTAGAAATGATATATAAAATTTTCAAAAAATTAGACACTTAGCTGAAGAGAGTGGCTTGACACTGCCGTACAGCAAAGCGGCAAACGAGATCAGATATAACAGGGAGCAGAGCATTCTGGGTAGTACCTTGGCTCGAGTGTTTTTGGCTGACGTGAGCTTGATATTTGGCCGGCTCAGTTCAGAGGATGGAACAGATAACCCATCAGTAAGGAATGAACGAAGATCAACAACATCAGATAAAATATTTTTTACACTCGAGCTGGCTACAAGCTCAAAAAAACAGTGAATATGTATAATGTTTACATATTCAGACTTTATGATTTTTCCTATGCAAAAACTTTGGAAGACTGGTTCTAATAACTGACATTTTGGATAATAGATGTTCGGACAATCTACTGTGTACTGTACATGCATTATGCAGACATTTTATTTACCAAGCTATCTTAGATGACAGTAATCTAGGGAGAGCTGTATGGGGGTATAACTGTTCTTACTCTTCAGAGATAAAGGACTTCATGTTCTCCTAGACCAACTGTTGGGGGGCGGTCTTGGCTATGTGCAGGATTAGGGAATGCAAGGGAAATACATAGGGACACCAAAGAGTAGGGATGTGTTTTGAAAGGTGATACAAGGAAAAGACAGTCCTACATGGAGATGAAGCTGATGCTAGCATTAGCTCATAACTCTCGATGCTGCAATCCCCTGCAGCCATGAAAACAGGTCCTATCAGATGTCAAACAAGTTCCCATAGTGACAGCCTGTTCTGTGGCCCAAATGCATCTTCTTCAACCAGGACCCTGAAAAGTCCTCCCCAACCCAAAGACAGGGAAGTACAACTCATAAAACACTTTAGAGAAGCCTATAACTGCTTAAAAACAGTATTAAGCATACAAACACACTAGTAAACTAGAATTCCTATAGGAATTAAAAGCAGTAGAAAATAGCTAATACATTAAAACTAAAAGTTAAACATATTACACATATACATATTAATGTTAAAACAAAAAAAAAATAAAAAGTATAAATTAACACAAAGAAAGGGAAGTGATCTTATCTGATCCTGGAAGCTGTAAACCCACCAATGCAGGCTACCAAGGAGATTCAGCTGTGTGATTCCTACAGCTAGCACCAACAGTCTGAACAATTGATGTTTTGTGACAGGGGTTGGGCTTCACCTGAAGGGAGGGGCTTAGCTGATCTCATATCACAGAGAGTCAGAGGATAGAATTCTGAGCTCTGGAAAACTGGCAGTATGGGTTTGTGCAGACACAGAACCCATATGAAACTAAGGTAGCTTGAATGATGAATGTCATAACAATCTAACTGCACCTCACAATCTCATTAAGTAAACAGCAACATCTTTATTCCTGTGGCATGATTTGCATGCAGGGTGACAGCAACAGACATGGAGTTTGTTGCACATTTGAACCCTATGCAGAAGGCCCTTTTTTGACCTCAAACTCATACTCCCCCACACAAATCACCACCATTTCTCAAACTACTGTACTACTAATCTGCACCATCTGATGCAGTGATGCTTCTGTTACTCATCCAGACAGTCGCACATTGCAAAGTGTAAGGGATAGAGCAGTCCATTCTGGCAGGCAGCATCCTGAATGAGCCCAGCAGGTCTAAGGCTGTCTATACCGAAACAAGTAAAGGAGGCAGACAAAGATAGGTGTCTGGTGGGAAGCAGAGAACTCAGCACCCTGGAGCTGCAGGGTACAAGACAGGAAGTCACAGTAAACAAACCAGCAAAACCTCTCCATTACTCAGGTAAGAGAGACACTATCAGCAATACGTCCTCCCCCATGATAAAAACTGCTGGCTTTTCCACTTTCAAGTAACTATATCAGCAAACAAAATGCATTCATGCATAACTGACTGCATCATTTTTGTCAATAACTTTAAATGCTGCGCATCACTCTTTGCTGCTTAATAGATTTTCACATTTAAAATGTATAATAATGTTCTTACTGTCGTTTTATCATGAGGTACTAAATTTAAAGAAAATAACTTTTATGATTCCTGAATGCATACGCACATACACTGATGGTCAACTAACAAGAAAGTCCTGTATTAAAAAGACAGGACACAGTTACTGCATAGCAGCCAGATTTTAAAATTGTATTCTTGCCGGTTCCATGTTGTTCAAGGGCCACATGTGACCCACAATCTGGCAGTTTGAGATTTCTGATATAGGGGATGAGGAAAAGGTAAACCACCTACAGGGGAAATGGTTCAAGCCTTTGTGTGCCAGTGTACATTGGAATCATGACCATCTAATCTCAGATGAGGATAAGGATCTCCTAGGTAATTAGCTGGATGAAAATTCTTGTAGTCAAAGGGAAACGGGTGGATGACTGAAATGTACAATAATGGCAGTTTGTGCAGAGGTTAAGGTTTATGAGATATGGCTCCAGCAGTACAGGGTTTAATTCTCTCGGCCCCCATTTTCTTACTGTGTGATCTTGAACGAGTCATTTAACCAGACATTACAGGTGAAATGAACAGTACCACAGCCTCTTTCAGAGCGGAATATGGGAAGAAATTCTGTAATGTTAAAGACAGAAAGGATGATTACACTTGTCTGTATGGTATACCACGCGTTATTTTAACAGTTCTTGGTGTCAATCCAGGAAGCAGTGAGGTAGTCACCAATTGCGCAGGAAGAATCTGCTTTCCGAGGAGGGTGGCTGATGCCAGTGGTATTACTGAGTATAAACTGTGGAAATTAATGGATAAAGCAGTTTTGCTAGGTGACCATGTGCTAGCAGCCATTCTTTCATTCATTCATTAGAACTTGAAAAAGGCAACACTCAAACTGTCAACAGCACCTGACATACAACTTATGGCAGGTTTAGTAATAAACCATTTGGTCTAAAACACACTAAACTGGTCAAAGGCACAAGTGACATCTGTCATGTGAGGATCAGTAAGGCAGCAAGTGTGGGCTACAGTGCAAACCATGACCTAGTTAGTGGAACATATGGAAACACAAAAAATAAAAAGATGAGGCAAACTGAGTCTTGGGGGGGGGGGGGATGAATAAACAGGAAAAAATAAGTTATGTCTTACCATAACGTTCCATCTGAGTTGTTGATCTTCTTCCAGTCATCACTGATGTGTTTTGTTCCGAGCCCTCGGAACCGAGTCGGCCTTATACAAAGCTTGTGTGCACCAAAAACTCTCGAGCTAAGCAGCTACCCACAATACTCTTCACTCAGTTACCTCAGATTGAGTTTGCATGACAACATATAGAAGAAACAACAAGTCAAAGGCCATCTCTGCGCAGAAATCCTAAGACACCACAAAGACCCATAAGATCCGCCAGGAACTTTTGGAGGGGCGCTGTGGGAGGGTGCGATGACTGGAAGAAGATCAACAACTCAGATGGAACGTTATGGTAAGACATAACATCTTTACCTGAAGTTGTTACTCTTCTTACTATTCATCACTGATGGGACAGAATCCCTAGCTACTTGGAGAATCTGGGTGGCCCTTATGGAAGAACATTCCTGAGAACCACTGAACCAAAGGCCGCTCTTCCCCTGCAGATCAGATCCAATTTGTAATGCTTGATAAAAGTATGGGGCTTAGCCCAAATGGCAGCTACACAAATATCATTCATAGAGGCCCTAGAGTGGAAGGCAACTGATGCTGCAATAGCCCTAGTTGAGTGAGCTTTGATTTGGCCAGGCTTAGACTCATTCGTAAGCAAATATGACAAGGCAATGCAATCTCTGAGCCATTTAGACAAAGTAACTTGCGATACTGCACCTCCCATTCTAGGACCTGCAAAGGAAATGAAAAGCTGGTCCGACTAGAGAACGGATTTTGTTCTGTCCAAGTAGAAATGTAACTGTCTATGAACATCCAAGGAATGTAGGAAATATTCTCCCTTGTCTGAATAATTTGAGAAGAATACAGGGAAGCTCAATGGACTGGTTAATTGAAAAATCATAAACCACCTTGGGAAGAAAAGATGGGTTAGTATGAAGCGATACTCTGTCCTTATGAAAGATCAGATAAGGGTTCTCGATACATAATGCTTGCAATTCAGAAATTCATCTGGCTGAGATGACAGCCACCAGAAAGAAGGATTCCCATGACAGGAATTTTAGATCACATGTCGCAGCAGGCTCAAAAGGGGGTAGAGAAAGAGACTGCAGAACCCAGAAGAGATTCCATGTCTCCATTGGCTGGCTGATGGGAGGCCTGCTGTGGAAAATACCCTCGAGGAAAGTCTTGCAAAGGCAAGAGGAAATAAGCGGTACTCCATCTGAACCATTATGGAAGTTGGAAAGCGCTGCTAGATGGACTCAAATGGTGGAAGCTGATGCCTCACTGTCGAACAGTTCAGCCAGGTAATGAAGAATAGTGGCTACAGGGGATGAGAACGGATCTAGCTTCCAATTATGTGATCAAATAGAGAATCTTTTCCATTTGTCCCTGTAAAGTTTCCAGGTGGATGGTTTGCGAGAGGCCAAGATAATATCACGGATGGGTGAAGAGACGGTTTTCTGCCTGGCAACTAACGGAAGTGGAGAAACCAAGCCGTCAGCTTGACAGTGGACAGATACGGGGGAGTCAGCCCTTGTGGGTGAGATATGAGCTCCTGACGAGTGTCTAGGATCCAAGGAGGTTGTAGCAGATGACGTCGGAGGAAGGGAAACTATACTTGACAAGGCCAGAATGGAGCAACGAGGATCATTTTGCTTCTCAACCGAATAGCTTTCCTTAGAAGAAGGGAGATCAGAGGAATTGGAGGATAAGCATAAAGGAGACCCATGGGCCAATCGTGAATCAAAGCGTCTCTCAGTGACTCCCCTTGAGGGGGAAAGAGGGCAAAGTAGCTGCTGCATTTTGTGCTTGAGGGGAAAGCGAAAAGGCCGCAGCATGGCTGGCCCCAACGGCTGAAAATTTCCGCCGCCACACTCAGATTGAGAGACCACTTATGAGGACAGAGGATGCATCTGCTTAGCCTGTCCGCAATCATGTTGGAAATCCCTGGGATATGTGTTGCAATCAGAAAGCAGTTGGAAGCTATCGCCCACTGCCAGATAATAATGGCTTTGTGACACAGGGGGGTAGGACTTGGTCCCTCCCCGTTTGTTTATGTACCAAACCACGGACATGTTGTCCGACAAAATAGCAATCATTCCAGATGGAAGGAGCGGATGGAAAGCTTGCAATGCCAATAGCACCGCTCTTAACTCCAGGACATTGATATGCAAGTTGACCTCTACGTTGGACCACGTGCCTTGGACTGACTTACACTGGAAGTGGCCACCCCACCCCATCACGGAAGCATCCGTGGTCACCGTGGTGCTGGGCTGGAGAGCCTGGAAGGGGCGACACCAAAGATTTTCGTCTGTACTCATGCACCAGAGGAGATCTTGTTTGCAAGTGTTGGTGATGAGAATCTTTGAGCTCAGGGGGTGAAGATTGGATATCCACTGGGCCTGAAGGAGCCACTGTAGTAATCTCATGTGCAGTCTGGCTAGGGGAACAATAGGGATGGTTGCAGCCATAGACCCCAGAGCCTGGAGAACTTCCCTTGCAGACACCTTTCTTTGACAGAGTATCACTTGAACTTGTGCCCTTAATCTCTGAAGCCTGTGAAGAGGAAGAGAGATCAGACTTGACTGGGTGTTGAATATTGCCCCTATGAATGCCAACTGTTGTGAGGGCTGAAGGTTGGATTTCTCCCAGTGTTTGGTGATGCCCAGCTACTCTGCTAAAAAGTACAGTTGTGTACACTTACCATAAATGTAGATGTTCGAATGTATTCACTGCTGCAGTCATTACATTTGGGTAAATCTGCTGGCAGGTTGCCCTCAGTTGGCCTGATTAACAAAGTCTTGGGTCCTGCATCGGTTGCTGTCCCTTCTTCCATGACGTCAGGTTGTCAGGGGTATAAAACATGCAGCCAATACCATTACATCAGTTTTTCTTGACCCAGATGTCAGGTGCCCCCCAAATGGAGAGCAAATACAATTAAAAACACAAAAATATATACCTCCGACCAAAAGCAAATACACCAAAAAAGCTTTTAAGCATAGAAAAAGAAAGTAGAGGTATAGTCAGAGAAAAACAGGGGGCTGGAGGGAGGGTAACCAGGACTGCAACAGTGAATACACTCGAACATCTACATTTATGGTAAATGTACACAATTGTACTATGTTCTTCGTGTTTCACTGTTGCAGTCATTACATTTGGGTAGATTCCCAAAGCTATGTTTGGCAGGAGGAATTTATACAGCATTAGGACGAGCTTTAAGGCCCTGCAAGACAGCAGTGGCAAAGCAAGCTCTGGATTTAGAGAACAATGGTAAATTATAATGCTTGGTGAAAGTATGAACAGATCTCCAGGTAGCAGCTTCTAGTATATCCCTGGTAGGAACACCTCTGAGAAAGGTTGCGGAAGTAGATGCGGCCCTGGTGGAATGAGATCTGATCCCCTGAGGAATAGTGGTGCTTATAGCAGAAATTAATGCAATGGCTTATCCATTTAGAAATGGTTTGTTTTAAAATAGCCTTCCCCTGTGCCCCAGCAGCAAATGCTACTAGCAATTGTTCATATTTTCTTCGAAATTTAGTTCTGTCCAAGTAGAATCTAAGTTGTCTGTGCACGTCCAAGGAATGCAGAATCCATTCCCCTTTGTTCTGTGGATTGGGATAGAAGGCTGGCAAATGAACGGATTGATTAAGAGCCACACTGGAAACCACCTTGGGCATGAAGGATGGATTGGTCCTCAGAGATACCCTGTCCGCATGAAAGATGATGAAAGGCTCCACTGCCATAAGGGCCAGTAATTCAGATATCCTTCTAGCTGAAGTGATTGCTAAGAGGAAGGCTGTTTTCCAAGAAAGAAATTTTAAGTCTGCAGTAGCAGCTGGCTCGAAAGTAGGTAGAGTGAGCTTCTCTAAAACAAAGTTAAGGTCCCAGGCAGGGGTAGGAGCTCTCCTGGGTGGTCTCAAGTTCTTTGCCCCTCTGAGATATTGCTTGAGCAGGGGATGAGAAAAGAGGGGTAGTTCTGTGTTATAGTGAGCTGAAATAGCTGAAGCGTGGATTTAATAAAGGAGAAAGACATGCCCTTGTGAAGCATCTCAGTTAAGTATTGCAAAATCTGAGGTAAATTGGGTGCTGCTGTGCTCATCCATAAAGACTGGACCCAGGCACCGAATCTTTTCCATTTGTCAGCATAAGATTTTCTAGTACTAGGTCTTCTCGCCTCCAAGAAGACATCCATCACAGGTTTGCTGAGGGATGCTAAGGGTGAATGTAAGTGATTAGCCAAGTTGCAAGGCTCAATATTGGGAGCTGAGGGTGCAGAATTTGGTTCTCCTGCTGAGACAGCAAGGAAGGTGTCTGAAGCAGGTGCCATGGAGATATTTGTGACACACTGCATAGGAGTGGGTGTCAGTGTTGGCGTGGCCAGTCTGGAGCAATCAAAATCATTCTTGGTTTGTCCTGTTTGACGTTTAGCAGGACTTTGGAGAGCAGAGGCAGGGGGGGAAAGCCGTAGACTGATAGGTTTTTCCAGCTGAAGGACAGAGCATCCACTTTCCAGGCTTTTTTGTGGGGAGTCCTTGTGCAGAATTTGTCCAACTGGTAGTTCTGGGGGGAGGCAAATAGATCTATGTCTGGGCTCCCACATTTGCTCGTCAACATGTTGAAAATCTGTGGTTTCATGAGATTTCTGCTTAGTCTGTCTGTCAGTGTATTCAATTTTCCTGGCAGGAATTGAGCTTGTAGGTGCACTTGGTAGCTCAAGGCTGTGTTCCACAATGCCATGGCTAGTCTGCAGAGGGGGTAGGAATGTGTACCCCCTGCTTGTTTATGTACCACATAACTGTGGTGTTGTCCGTCTTTACCATTAGTTGTCCTGGAAGAATGTAGTCCTTGAAGGCTGTCAGAGCATTCTGTACAGCTAACATTTCTTTTTGACGGATATGTAGGTGCATTTGATTTGGGTTCCATTTGCCCTGAATGCACTTCCCTGCCAGGTGAGCCCCCATGCATAGTCTGATGCATCTGTAGTTAGGGCATGGGTGGGCAGGGGGTAGTGTGAATGGCAGTCCCTTGTTTTGGTGGCAGGCCGCTGCCCACCATAGGAACTCCAGGCGTAGGCAAGGTATGATAGGAATCATTGTTTCCAGGCTGTAACAATGTTGACTCCATAGACTTTTTAAGTACCACTGACGTTTCCTCATATGCAGTCTTGCATATGGAATTAGAAGGATGCAGGAGGCCATGAATCCCAAGGCTTGCAGTATTGTCTTGCAGATAGCAGGGTTTTTGTGGCCACTTGTTTGAAGTAAGTTACCAAATGAATTTGCTTTTCTGGCGTGAGGAAAGCACTTGGGCAGTTGTATTCAAGCTTGCATCCAGGAATGTAAGCTGTTGAGAGGGTACCAGTTGTGATTTATTTTCGTTTATGGTTACCCCAGACAAGTTAGAACCCTTTTTACAAACGCCAGATGATTTATAAGTATGGCCTGGCTTTCTGCCTGAAATAGACAATCATCCAGGTATGGATATATTTGAATATTTCTTTGCCTGCAAAATGCAATTACTGGAGCCTGGCACTTTGTGAATACCCTGGGCGCAGTAGACAAGCCAAAGGGCAGTGCAGAGAACTGATAATGCAAGTAGCCTGCTTTGAAGCGTAAGTATCTTCTGCAAGATTACCTGATTGGGATATGCAGGTAAGCTTCTTTTAAATCTAGAGTTGCCAACCAGGCATCTTTGCCTAGCATAGGAAGTAATTGGTGAAGAGTCAGCATCTTTAATTTTGGAATGTCCAGAAAAGTGTTTAGAGTAGACAGGTCCAGAATTGGACGCCATGATTTGTCTTTTCTGGGTAACAGGAAAAGCCTGGAAAAGAAACCTAGTCCCTTTTCCTCTTCTGGTACCGGTTGAATAGCCCCCATGTTTAAGGGGGAAAATACTTGTTTTTGAGCCTCTGCCCACTGATTTGGGGGCAGATCTGGCCACCCGTTTGGTGTTGGCAAAGTACAGTTTTGTACCTACCATAAATGTAGATGTCTGATAGGTATGCATCTGCAGTCCTAACATATGGGTTGTCCTGCCTCAGGCAGCCCTTCGGTCGGCCGGATTCCAAAGTCTGGGTCTGGCCTCGGCTGATGTCGCACTTCACCCGACGTCATAGCTGCTGTTTATTGGGTATAAAGGCATCAGCCGACGCCATTTTCCTCAGTGTTTCTTGCCCCAGATGCCAGGTGCCTTCTAGGAAGGCTAAATTTGGATAAATGCAAATAATAACAAACAGTAGAGAGCAAACAATATAAAAATATATATATACATATATACAAACAAATACACCATAATAGATTCCCCCAGCTAGCTAAAAGAGGGGTAAATACCCTAGGAATACCACAGAGGGGAAGGAGGGTGGGTAATCCTGACTGCAGATGCATACCTATCGGACATCTACATCTATGGTAGGTACAAAACTGTACTATGTCCTTCAAGGATGCATCTGCAGTCCTAACATATGGGTAGAATACCATAGCCAAACTGGAGGAGGAGGCACTAAGATAAAGATGGTGTAGTTAAGATCCCTTGCAAAACAGCAGTTGCAAAACCTGCTCGGGATCTAGAATATAAGGGAAGATTATAATGCTTGGCAAATGTATGCACGGAGCTCCAAGTAGCAGCTTCTAAAATGTCTTTGGTAGCCACTCCTCGTAGGAAAGCTGTAGTGGTGGCTGTAGCTCTTGTGGAATGAGGTCTGATATTTTCAGGAGTTGTCTTTCCATGAAAAGAGTAGCAAAATCGAATGCAATTTCCTATCCATTTTGAGATTGTCTGTTTTGAAATTGCTTTTCCTTGCATTCCTGTTGCATATGCTACCAGAAGCTGGTCAGTTTTTCTGCTGGTCTTAGTTCTGTCCAGATAGTAGCGTAATTGTCTGTGCACATCCAAGGTATGTAGCAGTCTTTCCGGCCTGTTCTGTGGGTTGGGGAAGAATGTAGGTAAATGAATCGCTTGGTTCAATGATACTCTGGAGACCACTTTTGGCATAAAGGTAGGGTTAGTTCTCAGAGAGACTCTGTCCTGATGGAAGATAAGGAAGGGTTGTACTGCCATTAATGCCTGTAACTCAGATACCCTTCTTGCTGAAGTGATTGCTAGCAGGAAAGCAGTTTTCCAAGACAAGAACTGTAATTCTGCTGTTGCTGCTGGTTCAAAAGGGGGAAGTGTTAACTTTTCCAGCACAAAGTTGAGATCCCATGTAGGTAAAGGTGGTTTTCTTGGAGGTTTTACATTTTTGATTCCTCTCAAGAACTGCCTGAGTAGAGGATGAGAGAAGACAGGAGGATCCATGTTGTATTCTGCCGAAATTGCTGATGCATGAATCTTAATGGAGGAGTAAGACAGGCCATTGTGGAACAGTTCTGCTAAATATTCCAGGATGTGTGCTATGTTTGCCAGTGAGACATTTTCTCCCTTTGCTGCACTCCAAACGAGGTATCTTTTCCACTTGTATGAATAAGTCTTCCTTGTGGAGGGTCTGCGTGCCTCCAGGATAATGTCCTTAACCCTCTGGGATAAGCCTGGGTTATTTTGTTTTATGCAATATTCCAAGCAGCTAGCTGCAGTGTTTTCAAGTTTGGATGTAGGATCTTGTAGTTGTCCTGTGTTAGAAGTAAGGGACATAGAGGTAGAGGCCATGCGTGTGTCCGAGACATGCTTCTCAGTAGCGGGTACCAATGTTGCCTCGGCCAGTCTGGAGCTATCAGGATTACCCTTGGCTGATCCTCGCTGATCTTCGGTAGAACTTTGTACATCAAGGGAAGTGGTGGAAATGCATATGCTGTCAGGTTTTTCCAGCTGAAGGAAAGGGAGTCCACCCTCCAAGCAAGTGGGTGGTATGCTCTTGTGCAGAATTTCTTCAATTGGTGGTTGTGTGGGGAGACGAACAGGTCTATCTCTGGTAGTCCCCATTTCTTTGTTATGGCTTTGAAGATATCTGGATGCAGCATCCATTCGTGAGTATCCGTGGTAGTTCTGCTTAAGGTGTCTGCTAGAGAATTTTCTTTTCCTGGTACAAATCTGGCCTGAAGTTGAATGTTGAGATTCAGGGCCACATTCCACAGGTCCATTGCCATCCGGCATAGAGGATATGAATGTGTACCTCCCTGTTTGTTGATGTACCACATGACTGTGGTATTGTCGGTCCTTATCAGCAGATGACCCTGTTGAAGGAGTGGTCTGAATGCCTGGATCGCAGGTTTCACTGCCAGCATCTCCTTTAGATTTATGTGTAGATTCAGCTGGTCTTGGGTCCATAGGCCTTGAATACACTTGTCTACCATGTGTGCCCCCCATCCTAGGTCTGAGGCGTCCGTGGTGATGGTCTGGCTTGGATGAGGTTTGTGGAAAGGCAAGCCTCTGTTCAACTGACAGGCCTGAGCCCACCACAGGAATTCTTGCTTCAGGCATGGAATTATTGGAATCTGGGCTTCTAGACTGTGCTTGTGTTGAGACCACACATTCCTTAGGTACCATTGTAGCTTTCTCATATGCAGCCTGGCATGTGGAACCAATATTATGCAGGATGCCATGTAGCCCAGGGCTTGCAGGACTTTCCTTGCAGTAAGCCGAGTTTGTGTTGTTAATGTCATGAAGTAGGCTGGTAGTTGTTTTTGTTTTTCTTCTGTGAGAAAAGCCATCTGAGTTGATGTATCCAGTTCTGCACCCACGAATGTTATCCTTTGGGATGGTACAAGTCTTGAC
Organism: Protopterus annectens; assembly: GCF_019279795.1. Lineage (NCBI taxonomy): Eukaryota > Metazoa > Chordata > Ceratodontiformes > Protopteridae > Protopterus > Protopterus annectens. The sequence goes on along the minus strand of NC_056739.1, from coordinate 1,322,080,992 downwards.
TTTTGCATGTTGACTGTGTATCCCAAGGCTTGCAACAGTTGTATGACATTTTCCAAATCTTTTGTTAATTTTGCCTTGCTGTCCGCTTGTATTAGGCAGTCATCCAGGTATGGGTAAATTTGAATTCCCTGAAGCCTGCAATGAGCAATTACTGATGCCAGGCATTTCGTGAATACTCTGGGCGCAGTAGATAAGCCAAAAGGCAATGCTGAGAATTGATAATGCTCTGATCCTGCAAGAAATCTGAGGTGTCTTCTGCAATCTGGTCGTATAGGGACGTGCAGGTATGCCTCCTTGAGATCTAGAGTCACCAGCCAAGACTCCTTGCCCAGCATGGTAAGAAGCTGCTGGAGGGTCAGCATTTTGAATTTTGGAACAATGAGGTATGTGTTCAGTGCGGACAAGTCTAGAACAGGTCTCCATTGACTTTCTTTTCTAGGTACAAGGAAAAGCCTGGAGTAAAATCCTTGTTCCATAGGTGGTACCTCTTCTATAGCTCTCAACTTTAGTAAGTTGTTGATTTGTCTTAGAGCGTCTGTTTTTTGGCTTGGTGGTAGGTTTGGCATTCCTCTCTTTTTTGGTAGAGTATGGAAGTGAAACCTGTAGCCCTTGTCTATTGTTTGTAAAGTCCATTTGTCTCCTGTAATGTAATGCCAGTTGTCAGAAAATAAAGCTAGCTTTCCGCCCAAGGGTGCTTCCAGTTGTTCCCTGGTAGGCGGAACTAGAGCCAAGTCATTGTGTCTGCCCTGTGGAAGTGGTTGTAGTTGAATCTGTGGCAGTACATCTCTGGTTGGTAGGTTGCTACTGACGTCCCCTGTAGGCACCCCTAGATTGACCTCTGCCTCTGGGGCATCTATTTCTGCCTCTCTGCGCTCTGGAGTTGTCTGGAAAGGACCAATTCTTTGAAGGCCAATTTCTGTTAAACCTTGGAGGTTGGACCTGTAAGAAATCCTTGACTGTTTGGACAGATTTTGCTTTTTCTTCCACCTTCTTTAGAACCTCCTGTGCATGGGGAGCCAAACAAGCTTTGTTTCTCCATGGGAGCATCTAGGAGTTTTGACTTAACATGGTCTGGTAAGGATTGTTCTTTTAACCAGGCATGCCGTCGAATCACTGTTCCAGTCATAGCTGATCTAAAGGAAGCCTCCAGTGCATCATAGCCACATTTTAAGAAATGGTTACTGACCTGCTGAGAGTTATGTACCAAATCCTGAAGGGACTTGCGGTCTAAAGGTTCAGGAGAAGACAGTTTTTTATTTAGCTGATCTAACAAAAATTCCTGGCACTGAATCATGTGAAATTGACAGTTCAAGGCCCTGGCCGAAAGAGTAGCAGAAGTATAAACCTTTTTACCCCATCTCTCTAATGCTCTAGATTCCCTTTCAGAGGAAGAGGGTTTTGGCAGAGGCAGCTGCCACACCTTTAGGGCCCTGTGAAATGGTTTCAGGGTCTGCAACAGGAGCCTTATACAAATGGTAATGTGTGTCCGGGACCCTGTAATATCTGTCTGGCTTGGCAGGGGCCGGAGGAAGAGAATCAGGGGCAGTACAGGCATCATTATATGCATCATCAACAACTGTTAGTACTGGCGGAATGGCTAAAGACCTATGCTGTGGTAAGTGTAAAAAGGTCCTTAGCCTTTTCCTTGAATCTGAAAAATCCTGGCCCTGCCATTGGAAGTGTTCCCTCATAGCATGCAAGGTTTCCCCAAAGGAAAATTCTTCAGGAGGAGGAGAAGCAGAAGGAATGGAGTCTTCTGCATCAGAATCCTCATAAGGAGAATATGGGCCTTCGTGAGGGTCTGTAATGTCAGAGTCATCCGAGGAATAATCTGTAGAGACAGGTTCCGTGGGTTCAGTCCTAGGCCTCTTGTCTGGAGGGGGCTGAGAGGCCCTGTCTGGGTGAGGTTGGGATCCCCTGATCAAAGAAATGAGATCCTCAGCCATGCTGAGTATTTGGGAACTAGAGGTAGGCCTATGTGAAGGAGTTTTAGCAGGTAAGGCCTTTGAAGATTTAGCTGCTTTAGCCCTGGCAAACGCCTTGATAGACATAGAAGCAGGGGGGTCTAGCAGCCCCACGTGCAGGGGTAGATATGTCTAAAGGAATAGTGTCTGACAAATCCTGGGTGCCTGCTTCTGTAGCAGAAAATTCAGTAGAAGATTCAGCCATGCTCTGTGAGGCCTCGGCTATCGGAGGCATGTTTTCGGCCGAAGGAAGAACCGGAGGCTCGGTTTCAGCCGAAACCGAGACAGTCGCGGTCGGCCTAACCGTGGTTTCAGCCGAAACCGGGGGCCGCGAGTGTCGGTCCTTTTCCTTGCGCTTTTTAGCTAAATGAGTAGTCGGAGTCTCCGACGGCATTTTGTATGCAAAAGCGGGACCAAAAAACTCCTCTGCAAACTCCGACCGACGTCTAAGTGTCCGTCGGTTGAAGGAAGCACAGGCTAGACAAGCTGATACGTCGTGGTCTGGGCCTAAACAAGGAAGGCAGTAAGAGTGGAAATCCTTATGAGGTATTTGTTTCCCACAAGTTAAACAATTATTTACTTTGTCTGACATCGGCTGAGGCAAGAAAGAGTCCCCAACGGGGTACTTAGCTTTTTAGAAGTCTTCGGTAGTAGAAATCTCTGGATCTGACCGACCGGCACTTGCGAACAGCTTCTGCTTCGGGCACCGCGCGGCAAGAAAGACTGAGGAAAATGGCGTCGGCTGATGCCTTTATACCCAATAAACAGCAGCTATGACGTCGGGTGAAGTGCGACATCAGCCAAGGCCAGACCCAGACTTTGGAATCCGGCTGACTGAAGGGCTGCCTGAGGCAGGACAACCCATATGTTAAGACTGCAGATGCATCCTTGAAGGACATCATGTGGAAATGAAATCTGTATCCCTGGGACACTATATTTAAAACCCATTTGTCCTGGGTTATGAGTTACCAGTTTTTTGCATGAAGAGCAATCTTTCCCCCCAAAGGGGCGGCTAAAAGGTAAGTGCTTGGTAATTTTTAAGGAAAGTCATTGAGACTGTTTACCATAGAGGGGTGTCTTGTTATTTCCAGATTTGGAAGTGGAGGCCCCCCCTTGCTTAGTTCTGAGAGTCCCCTGGGACTGAAACCTGGTGCTTTTGGTGTGTCTGGGTTTGGCTTGAGAGGACCTGGAAGGAGCTGGAAGGGACCAATTCTTAGTAGTCCAGTGCCTACTAAATCTTGGAGGTTGCACTTGCAAGAAATATTTTACAGTTTGCCTAGATTTAGCTTTATCTTCCATCTTTTTTAGAACTTCTTCAGTCTTATTGCCAAACAGGCGGTCCTGATTTAAAGGAGCATCCAACAATTTTGTTTTAACATGGTCAGGCAGAGATTGCTCCTTAAGCCAAGCATGCCTTCTAACCACAGACCCAGTAACAGCAGCCCTACAAGAGGCCTCTACAGAATCAAAACCACATTGCAAAGTATGTTTTCCAACTTGTTCAGCAGAATGCAATAAATCCTGTAAATCTTTATTTTCCTCACAGTCAGGGATCAACATAATTTTCTGTTTAAGCAGTCCAATAATATGCTGTTGATATTTTAACATACGAAATTGGCAGTTTAAAGCCCTGATTGCCATGGTTGCTGAAGTATAAACCTTTTTACCCCATCTGTCCAGTGCCCTGGAGTCTCTATCAGAAGGGATAGGGTTTTTAGCAGTAGAAGCCTTAATGTCCTTGGGTCCCTGAGAAATGGTTTCTGGATCCGCAACAGGATTTTTGAAAAGGAACTTGTGGGACTCAGGAACCTTGTAGTATCTTGTCAGGTTTACTAGGAGCCGGAGGCAGGGAGTCAGGGGCCATACTGGATTCGGAAAACACATCATTAACAATGTGCAGTACAGGAGGTAATGCCAAAGACCTATGCTGAGGTAGAAGAAGGAAATCCCTAAGCCTCTTTTTTGATTCAGAAAATTCCTGACTTTCCCACTGGAAATGCTCCCTTAAGGTATGTAAAGTTTCCCCAAAAGAAAAGTCCTCGGGGGGGGGGGCAGAGGGAATGTAATTCTCTGCATCAGAATCCTCATAAGTAGGTGTGGACAAATCCAGGTCATTAGAAGAATCAGAAGAAACAGAGTCCTGTTCAGAAGATTCATAGTCAAGCTCAGCTCTAGGCCTCTTAGAAGTGGAGGTTGACTACCCCTGATTAGAGTAATAAGATCTTCAGCCATTTTGATTATTTGTTTTTTAGGCATAGGGGCCTGAACATGTGGCCTGGGCGTCGGTTTTTCAGACATAGATTGAGATTTAGGCCTTAGTATAGAAGGTGGAGTCAGTTTAATATGCAAGTCTGTAGGCCTGAATACACCCTCAGAAGCCGGTGCCTGCACAGCGGCTCCAGACCCATCCAAGGTAGAAACATCCGCGGGTTCCATAGGTGATGTATCTTGCAGCATTCCGGACTCCGAATGGGTCTCAGTAGAGGCCTGCGAGTCAGAAGTAGCGGGTATCAGGGGATGCAAAAGCGCCTCACTGAGTACCGGCGAACTGGCAACTGGCTTACGAGAAGCGTCGGCGGCAGTTTTGGACCTCGACGGCCTGTCTCTGTCTTTATCTTTGCGTTTTTTCGGAATGGCTAACCGACGTCATTTCTGGATAATTAAACTGAGAACCAAAATATTTAGAGGCAAAAATGTACCAACCACGGATAGTGCGCTGATTAAATAAAGCACAAAACCGACAGCAAGGTAAGTCGTGGTCAGGACCTAGGCAAGGAATACAGTACAATGAAAATCTTTATGAGTTATTTGCTTTCCATAAGTAATGCAATCATTAACTTTTACTGACATTGGTAAGGAGCAAGAAAAAGTTTCCCCAACGGGGTACTTAGCTTTAAGTTAAAGACTTCGGTTCTGAAACTCGAAAACGAAAATTTCAGCAGTCGGCTGATCGGCACTTGCGAACTACTTCTGCTTTGGGCAACGCACGGCAAGAAAGACTGGTGTAATGGCGTCGGCTGCATGTTTTGTACCCCTGATGACCTGACATCATGGAAGAAGGGACAGCAACTGACGCAGAACCCAAGACTTTGTTAATCAGGCCGACTGAGGGCAACCTGCCAGCAGATTACCCAAATGTAATGACTGCAACAGTGAAACAAGAAAAACATCTAGGGTGTAGCAGAGGGCACTGACCAGTAGGCACTTGGTGGGGGCGGAGAGGAGCCAGTCTAGGTACGGAAACACCTGGAATCCCTGAAGTCTCAGATGAGATGTTACCACTGCTAGGCATTTCGTGAACACTCTGGGGGCTGTCGAGAGACTGAAAGGCAGGGCTCTGAATTGGTAGTGATTGGCTCCCAACCGGAAGAGAAGGAGGCTCCTGGAGCGCTTCTCCATCTTGATATGATAATACGCATCCCGGAGATCTAATGAGCACATCCACACACCCTCCTGTAGAAAGGGAAGGATGGATTGAATCGTGACCATGCAGAACTTGGTCTGAACTACCGATTCCAGAATGGGCCTCTAGTCCTCTGTCCTTTTTGGCACCAAAAAGAATCTTGAGTAGAACCCTGATCCACACTGGTATGGGGGGACCTGTTGGATGACTCGTTTTTTGACATAGCTTTCGTATTTCGGAAGCTGCCTCCTCCCTTTGACTGGGTGAAACATCGGGAAGGGATTTCGGAGGTCTTGGATAAGGTAACAGGGGAATGTGATAGCCTCTGGTAATGATTACCTGCACCCACTGATCATTTGCAATAGAGAGCCAGGCAGCTTGGTGCAGAGAAAAATGTGCCCTGACTGTTTCCAGAGGAAAGCAATCGGGCAGCGCTTCAGGAACACTGATATGGTTTACCCGAGAAGGAATCTCTGGAGCCCTGGTTCCAGGGACCCCCTCTGCACCGAAAGGGGAATCTTCCATTACTGGAACCCCCTCTGCCTCTGGAGGAGTCCTCACCATGTGCGTCACGGAAAAGACCTTGAGACTTCTTGTGCGACATCATAACACTCCTCTGGTTCCTGGAGAAGGAACGCTGAGGTTTGGAAAAGCATAGACCCACGGCAGACAAGGTCTTCCCATCCTGCTCGCACCTGGCTAATGTATCCTTGACCTTAGCACTGAACAGAGCTGATGATTCGATAGGGGCATTTAAAAAGGAAGACTTAAAGGAGTCCGCGAGGTCACAAATGTACATCCAGGCGTGGCATCTCATGACTATACCTGCACCCGCAGCTCTAGCCGCTCCTTTGGTTGCGTGGGATAGCAACATCATGGACAAATTGGATATGGACTCTAGGGTGGCAAGTTGGGAAGCAATTTTATCACGTGCTCCATCCAAAACTTGGCCCGCGAGGGTCCCGGAGAGTTCGGAGATGAGATATCTCTAGAGCCTCGTAAAATGTGCCAAAAAGTTCAGAGACCTGACTGCAAAGGTCGCTGACACATAAACTTGCTTCCATAACCTGTCCACTGCCCAGGACTCCCTGTTGGTCAGGTGGACAGCAGGAGACTCTTCTGCAAGGTCCCTTTTCGTGGCTGCTGCCACCACCATGGTGTCCACTGGCAAACCTCTAGATCAATGGGGTTGATCCCCTGGAGGGGAGAGAACCTTGTCTGATCTCCTGGGGATGGCCTCAACAGTGTCTGGATTCTTCCAAGCCCGCTGCACGATGAGCTTACCCAACTGATCGGCGGGGGGGGGGGGGTCACCCAAGAAGTAGAGGGCCGACAAACAAAGGCCTGCAGGAATACAGATTCCTCTGAGGAAGGATTGGAGGGCTTCCAGTCACCCTCTGTTTCAAGATTTCCAGGATGTCTCTAAAAGACACATCAACAGGGGGTGACCGTGGGGATCCTTCCCCATCATCGTAGTCCGTATCTTCCATAAGGGACTCCTCTGGGGAGTCCATGTGTTTCCTCTTACACGCCCATTTCCGAGGGGGTTCTTCGGTGGGAGCATCCGAAGAAGACTCAAAGGGAAATACCCTGGACAGGGGTTTCCTGGGACTTGTGATCTCGGAGTCCTGGGGTGGTGGCCTTTGACAGCTGCAGCTCAGAAGAAACTGGAGGGATGACCGACGTTAGGAGGATTGCTAGAAGCAAGCATCCACTCCATCACCCGGAAAGCGGGCCCGCCCGAAGAGGAGTGGGAGCCCGGAACAGGAGTCACACCCCATTCCACATGGTCCGCCCCCAAAGACGGAGCCTCAAGCAAACTCGGGGCGGTAGTCACCCGCAGACCCGAAGACAGAACCGACAACACAGTTGGAACCGTGACCGGAACCAGAGGTTCCAACCCCAATCATGGGATTGAGGAAGGGTGGGTTCCAACGGAACCGACACCCAAAGGGGCCTCGTGGCCTCAGACACTGTCATTGTCGGCACCGAGAAAGGGGGTCCTCTCGAAAATGTCGGACATATGAGCCTTGGAACAGAGGGATCCAAGGGAGGAGAGTATGTAGGGGTCGCCAGTGTAATAGACCCAATGCCTGGAGTGGGATGGGGTCTAGGAAAATTTTAAATTCCCCTGGCGGTCAGCAGCTGGTGAAAAAAGGCACACCACATCCAATTCTGAAAGGCTCCTGGTGGATCTTACCGATGCCCCTAAGGGGGAATCAGGCCGGTCCAAAAAGGGGCTGCAGGCTAGTCTGGGAAATGGGTCCACAGACGACGAGTACTGGGTCAGTGGTATATCACAGAACGGCACCAATTCCAGCTTAGAAACCGACAACAAAGGAGTATTTGGTGCCAAGAACGGGCTCGGAGCCAAGGTCACAACTGGGTTGGAGGTCAGGAACGGCTCCAAAGTTGTTGTCGGAATGGAGATGGGCGATGTCAGAGTCGAGATAGAGGCAGACAAACTGGTCGGAACAGAGGTAGTAGTAGTTGGCACCATAGTCGCCGGAGTAGGCGCCGACGAGGTGACCTCGGTATGCATCACTGGAGCCGAACTCGGAGCCGAGGTGCTGGGAATCGAGGAGGCAGTACGGTGCTCGGAGGAAGACTTATGGGCCTTGTGCTTATGACTTTTACCCTTGTCACCAGCTGGTGAAGAGGGATCCGAGCGAGGATGTGTTTTGTCCACAGAAGGAGGGGATGAGACCTCCGTTGCAGAATTAGCCTCCGAAAAAGGCGAAGAGAGCAGGCCCTTCGAGATCAATTTATTACGTCGCATATTCAGTGACCACTGACTGAAGCTAGCACAAATATCACATGGAGGTTTCGCAGACAAATGCGGAACCCCCAAATAGTACACACACTCTTCATGAAGGTCACTATTCAGACGTTTACCACTGCAAGAAGAGCAGTGTTTACACCCCGTAGTTCCCTTCGTCTCAGACATAATAGTGAACACTCACACAAAAAAAGGAAAGAGTGGGGAAAGTGAAGAAAGTGAAGAAAAGAGGAAATACCAACAATGGTATTGGGATACCACAAGGGTAGAAGAGCCACTACCAACAATGGTACGAAAGGGATACCTGTGGGTAGAGCTGAGTGTAGAAAGATACCAAAGAACTAGTAACTAACAGGAAAAAATTCCACAAAAACATGTAAATTTAGAAAGATAAATCACTTAGCTGGAGAGCTTGGTGAAACGCTGCTACATGGCTGCACAGCAAACGAGATCTGAGGTAACTGAGTGAAGGGTATTGTGGGTAGCAGCTTAGCTCGAGAGTTTTTGGTGCACACAAGTTTGGTATAAGGCCAACTCGGTTCTGAGGGCTCGGAACCAAACCCATCAGGGTGAATAGGAAGAAGATTAACAACTTCAGATCAAACGTTTCTTTAGTTAGTAGAAAGGACAGAATCTAAAGAAACAAATGACAGGATATAGATGAGTTGTATGGCAAACAGGGAAAAAACAACAGAGAGGAGGCTGAGGTGGAATGTGAGAGGTGGAACACTACTTTGGTAAATAGCATACAGGGGGGACAGTCAAGTGGGAAGAACATACACTTTGGCTTTAGTGACAAAAGTGAAACTTTAGACATGAAAGACACTGGAAGAAAGAAGTAAGCAAATGTGTACAACTCCCCAAGAAAAGGACTACAGAAAGAGAAACAGGTTCCTAGTACGAGATGAGCAATAGCAGTTTTTACAACTGACGATTGATGCCATTTTGTGCCTCTGAGAATGTTTTAGAAAAAAGGACCAAAACATGTAATGGCATTAGAAGACATTGGTAGAGAAAAAAAATTGCAGGACATAAACATAAATTTTAAGGACAACTTGGAAAAATATATGGCTATAGTGGGGCAAAAAATAGAGCATCAACACCAAATTAAAAACAGGTTTTGCAAATGGACTGTCAAGGAAAATATTTTAAGAAGAGATATACCATATGTCAAAGAACTGGAGACCACAGCAGGACCTTTCTAGTTTCAGGTGTGGCACTGTTCTGTCAGTGTGGTAAAAGCCATATTCAGAGATGATTCAAAGCAGGAGCCTCTATATATTCAATCATCGAGGTGTCACGAACCTAAAACAGTATAATTTTTCAGGGGAGCACACATTTCTAATGCTATCCAGCAATTACTAATAGTGGGCATTTTGCAGCCAACACCCTCTACAAGAGTCCAGTATGGCAAGTGAAGAAACCCAACAAAGTGTCAAATGACAGTCAACTACTGCTGTTGGAACAAAGTACTACACCCACTGGCAGCAGCAGCAGCAGTTATTTCTGACATTGTTACTGTGGTATAGCTTTCACCTGGTACTGGAATGTAACAAACTTGATAAATGCCTTCTTACTGATCACAATGGATGATGGTATATCACAGTTTGCTTTCACCTGAAGAGTAGACAATATACTTTCAATATCCAAACACAAGGATATTTGCATAGCTCAAGCTAGTGTCGTGGACTAATAGCTACAAATCTAGCTAACCCTGAAACTTGAAAATGCAAATTCCTCTACCCTGAGTATATTCTGACTACTGAAAAACAAGAGGATGTAAAAGAAGATTTGGCCTTAGTTGTTCAACATTTTCAAGAAAGAGGATGAATATCAATAAAAGCAAAACACTGAAAGAGACTACAGAACTTCTGGAAATGTTTGTAATAATATTAAAAAAGAAGTGCCTGAATCTGCCAATGAACAGCATCAACAAAATACAGGCCCTTAAAACGAAAAAAGGAGGAACAAGTCTTGTAAGGAGCAATGGGATTTTGGACAGCTGGGAATGAATTTGAAACCCATCTAAAATGACACTAGAATGAAATCGGATTTTACACTGGGCCTGCAACTACAAACTACCTTTGAAGAGGCAATAAATGTATTTTAACTGAATGTTGGATCCTATCAAGTCTTTTATCTCCACAAGGTGACTTAAATAATATTACATCATGGGGACTTGGGCAGAAATAATGTCTCAGAACAGAAATGACAGCTGTGCTTTTTTTTTTTTTTTTTTTTTTTTTTTTACAAATTGCAAATTTGATGCAGCAAACTAGAAAATACAGTTGTGTACACTTACAATAAATGTAGATATTCGAGTGTATTCACTGTTGCAGTCATCACATTTGGGTTATCCTGCCAGGGTTAGCCCTCATTTGGCCTGAATACCAGAGGCTTAATATTTCTGCGTCGTTTGCTGTCGCTCCAGGACTGATTTCAGGTCTTCAGTGGTATAAAATCAGGCAGCCAAAGCCATTACATCAGCTTTTCTTACCCCAACTGTCAGGAGCACCCAAACAAGGAGCTAGGCTATGCTGGAAGACCACCACCTTTAGAAAGTAAATACCAAAAATTCCCTGGATGGAGGGTGGGAAACCAGGACTGCAACAGTGAATTTACTCGAACACCTACATTTATGGTAAGTGTACACAACTGCACTATGTTCCTCGTGTTTCACTGTTGCAGTCATCACACTTAGGCAATTCCCAAAGCTGAAGAAAAGGGTGGAGGCAGTCAAGAAAACTGGGGGCTGGCTAGGATGCCCTGCAAGACTGCGGTTTGGCAAAGCCTGCCCCGGATATGGAGAAGACAGGCAGGTGGTAATGCTTGGTGAAGGTATGAACAGAGGTCCATGTTGCAGCCTCCAGGATGTCGTTGGTGGGGACCCCTCTGAGAAAAGCTGCAGAGGTGGAGGGTGCCCTGGTGGAATGCATCCTGACCCCCTTAGGGGGCGGTTTCCAGTGGTGTTTGTAGCAGAAATGGATGCAGTGTGCTATCCATTTGGAGATCGTTTGGATATGGCCTTGCCCTCTGCCCCTGCTGCAAAGCTGACAAGCAATTGGTCAGTTTTCCGAAAAAATTTAGTCCTATCCAGGTAGAATCTGAGCTGTCTGTGCACATCTAGAGAATGCAGAATTATTTCCCCCTTGTTTTGTGGGTTAGGGAAAAAGGTGGGCAAATTGACTGATTGGTTGTGAGCCACACTGGACACCACTTTAGGCATGAAAGTTGGGTTAGTCCTGAGGGAGACCCTTTTAGCATGAAAAATGCTGAAGGGCTTTACAGCCACGAGTGCTTGTAGCTCTGAAATTCTTCTAGCTGAAGTGATGGCCACAAGCAAGGCTGTTTTCCAAGAGAGGAATTTCAAAACTCTGCTGAATCTGCAAGCTTAAGGGGGGAGGGGGGGTTACGGTGAGTTTTTCCAGCACAAAGTTAAGGTCCTAAGCTGGGGTAGGAGCTCTTCTTGGTGGCCTTAAATTGTTAGCCCCTCTATGGCACTGTTTGATGAGAGGGTGTGAGAAGAGAGGTGGCTCTGTGCTGTAATGAGCAGAGATGGTAGAGGCATGAACTTTAATAAAAGAGAAGGATAGGCCCTAGGTCTGCTAAGTAATACAGGATGAGAGGTAGGGAGGGCTGTGCTGTTTCAGCTCCTATAGCCTGGATCCAGGTGCAAAATGTTTTTCACTTCTTAGCATAAGATTTTCTACTGCTGGGGCATCTGCCCTCACACATAACATCCAGGAATCCAGGACTTGCTTGCTTAAGCTGGCAGCTGGAGGAGAGGCCAGGCAATAAGCCAGGCTGCCAGGTTCAGGGTCTGCAATTGTGGATGCATGAATTATCCATTCTTTTGTGTCAGGAGTGTTGGGATTTGAGGTAGGTGCCATGATGGCAGGCTGCGCAGCACTGGGTACCAGTGCTTGTGTGGCCAGTCTGGGCAACTAAGATTGCCCTTGGTTTTTCCTCCCTTATTTTGAGCAGTACCCTTGAAATTAGTGGTAGAGAGGGAAATGCAAAGATCGAGAGGTTTACCCATTGAAAGGATAGAGCATCCACTTTCCAGGCCTTGCTGTGAGGTTCCCTGGTACAGAATTTGCTGAGCTGGTGATTGCTGTGGGAGGCAAAGAGGTCCACCCCCAGGGTGCCCCATTTCTGAGTCACAAGGTTGAAGGTTCTGTGGTCTAGCTGCCACTCATGTGGGTCTAGCAAGTTTCTGCTTAGGTTGTCTGCCAGAGAGTTTAGGGAGCCTGGCAGGAACTGTGCTACAGGTGAATTTGCATGGCTGAAGCAGTGTGCCAAAGGGTCATGACAAGCCTGCAGAGAGGATAAGAGTGAGTTCCTCCCTGCTTGTTGATATACCACATCACTGTGCTGTTGTCTGTTTTGATGACTAGAGGCTCCGGGGAGAGTAGGAGACTGAAAGCTGTCAGAGCGTGCTGAACAGCTAGCATCTCTTTTTGGTTGAGGTGCAGATCTATTTGATTTGGGCTCAAATGGCCTTGAATGCATATGCCGTTGAGGTGTGCACCTCAGGCATAATCTGATGCGTTTGTGATGAAGGTCTGAGCGGCGTTGGATTGTGAGAAGGGAAGACCCTTGTTGTGGTTGCATGCTGCTGCCCACCAGAAGAAAACTTTCCTTAGACGGGATATCATAGGTGTGACAGTTTTGAGGTCTTGAGAGTGTTGACACCAAAGGCTTTTTAGGTACCATTGTAGTTTCCTCATATGCAGTCTGGCATATGGAACAAGTAGAATGCAGGAGGCCATGATCCTTAAAGCTTGCAGGATTTTCCTTGCAGATAACTGGGTTCTGGTGGCTAGATGAGAGAAGTAGCCGGACATGCAGGCTTGTTTTTCTGGAGTAAAGAAAGCCATCTGGGATACCGTACCCAGGCTTGCTCCCA